>NC_053160.1:164671305-164916305 GCF_016835505.1 Polypterus senegalus
TCTATTCCCACTCAGTGCTCTTAACTTAAACTGAAATAACACAACACCGGGAAGTCTGGCTGCTGTGTCGTTTACAGGGCCTATATAAAGAATTCACCCTCTTGAAATTTGAATCTTTTATTCTTATACAACATTCAAGCTGAGTGCATTTATTTTGGCTTTTTTGACACTGAACAACAGAGGAAGAATCTTTGATGTTAAACTGAACACAACTCTCTGCAAAGTGGTCAAAATCTTTATATATAATACACTACCGTGGCTGTTCGTTTGTCTGTCCAGGATTTTAAATCACTTGTAGCTCGCAAACCATTTGAACTTTTGCCCTGAAATATGGTACACATATACTATGTGACATCTACTGTCCGCTTTTAGGGTGATGATTGACTTTCAAAGTTATTCCTCTTTTTATTTTTATTTTATTTTATTGTACAATCAACTCTCGGCATTGGTCACATGTGTATGTGCGCCATTCTCATCCCTACCACCTTCACCGTCACTTCCACCACCTCTTCATATCTTAAATCATTCTTGAAGCAGATTGAAGAGTTAAGTGCCAGCTTAAGTGAAATCGTAAGGAAAACGTACTAAGTAATTGCAACACAAACACTGACTTAATCAGTTTTAATGTGAAAAGATGCCAACGAAAGAAGAGAAGAAGCAGGCCGCTAGGGTGGAGAAAAGAAGAGCTGCCCAGGAAGCAGCAAGCGCATCAACCTCTGAGCAAACGAATGATAAACGTACAGAGAAAGAGGAGGAAAACCAGGAATGTTCAAGTCAAGTGTAGTCACCGCATTTTATCATGCAATGCACCATTACTGATTAATCTATACTAATAAAAGGCAAAGCCCTCACTCATTCACTCATTCACTGACTCACTCACTCACTGACTCATCACTAATTCTCCAACTTCCCGTGTAGGTAGAAGGCTGAAATTTGGCAGGCTCATTCCTTACAGCTTACTTACAAAAGTTGGGCAGGTTTCATTTTGAAATTCATACACGTAATGGTCATAACTGGAACCTATTTTTTTGTCCATATACTATAATAGACTTCTGCTCGATGCCCGTGGGAGGCGGAGTTACGCCTCCCACGTAATTTAGTGCCTGCCCATATAAGGTCGTCCGTCAGCGGCAATCCAATAGAAACACTGCCGCTAAATATTCACGGGTGAAGGACTGTGCTTATGCAGAGGAAGATGAGATGGTCAGGGTGGTGTTTGGCACAAACTCAGCGAAACTGCGAGAGAAACTTAACTAACATTAAATACAGCCGTGGGGTGGAAAAAGTCAATGTCACGCTAAAGGAAGACAGTGTAAAAAAAAACCCGTGCATGCAGTGTGTCACATCTCAGATAAAGAGGAAGATGAGCTGTTTACTGATGCATTAAGAAACAACCACACGCCATGGCGCAGTGGTAGAGGCTTCGCCTCTAGCGCCAATGTCTGAGGTTCGATTCCCGAGAGGAGGTGCACCGAGTATGTACGCGCGCTTTTTTATTCATTTTACCCACGCATCCCCTTGGTTTGAGATGTATGAAAAAATATGCGGTTAACGCAGAAAGACTGAATTGAAACTTTATGAATAATAAATACTTTATTTGCCATCAATGATTGTTTTGGTAAAGCCATACTGTGTAATCATTAGATGAACGGTAAAAAAGTAAGAGCGAGGGGAGGATGACTTATTGAGGCACGCAGGCGAAACCACAATAGCACGTGGGCTCGATGCGTTGGTGCGTGTCAACTCGATCTGAATTGTGTGATCACATTCAAAAAAATATATCTTTTCAAGTTCTATTTAGTCGACACAAATATCTTTGGTTGGAATGTAAGGCAAATTTACTCTTTACATTTGTATGGTGAAGAAAAATTTATGCAATGATGCCTACATTTAACTTACATTCCTACCAAAGATATTTCTGTCGACTAAATAAAAATTCCTTCTGTTGAAAATTTAAATAGAACTTGAACAGATACGATAGTTCATAATATTCACGCAGACTTGCATGTAAGAGCGGGAGTCATCCGTTTTAACAAGCAGCGTATTGCACTGATACGAAATAGCCTGCCCATTTAATTATTTAGGAATGGATAAATAAATTAAGATTTTGTACAAATAATGTTTTTCATTTTTCTTCCTTGATGGATTCTGGCACCCCCAGCAACAGTTGCTCGCAGTACCGCCGCTCCCTATACGCAGAGTACGCAGTCTGCGTAGGGCACCAACTCCCAGGGGGGCACCATCCCAGCTGCTCAAAAATCTTTTTATATATTACAATATTAAATTAATATTAATAATATACATATACAAATAAACAAAAATATAAACGTATATATTGCATTTTACGGTGAACGCAGAGTAGGCTAAGCACACGTGATGACGCGCACGGCGCGCCCTCACCTCTGTTACGGCTGCCTATTTTGACAAAAATGATAATAATTGAACAATATGCCTGGTCCTGGAAAGAGATAAAAACAGTCCGGCGCCGAGAAACAAAAGAAAAAAAAAGCCCAGGATGAAGCCCGTGCATCACTTTCAGGTACGTTCATCATCCTATGAAACTTTATTTTTTTCTGTCGACGTTGATAATGTGTTTTAATGTCGGTAATAATTTCACGACTAACGCATCTTTCTTAATATGAATACAAGCAGATCAAAATAAACAAAATGACTTAAAATGCATTATATTAAAACACAGAGGCAATTATGATTATTGATTAATAATGATCATATGGTGTCATTAAGTAGGTTTTTTTTTAATTATTTTATTTTTACTTCCGTAATATTTGGTGGAGGGGGCACAAAAGTAAATTTCTGCTTAGGGCACCCATTTGGTCAGCAGCAGCCCTGGTTGCTCGCAGAGTATATATATATATATATATATATATATATATATATATATATATATATATATATATATATATATATATATGTGTGTGTGTGTGTGTGTATGTAGAATATGTAGATATGTATGTATATGTTTATATATCTGTGTGTATGTATATATATATATGTATTTGTGTGTATGTATATGTATGTGTATGTATGTGTATATATGTATATATATATGTATGTATGTATATATATGTGTATATGTATGGATATGTACAGGTATATATATATATATATATATATATATATATATATATATATATATATGACAGCAACACTCATCACATCACTCACAACAGTGACAAAACAATTAAATTGACAACACACTACTTCTACGCTGAAGCTGGGTATATTGCTATATAGATATATATAAATATATATATAGATATATATATAAATATATATATATATATATATATATATAGATATGAGAACAACACTCATATCAATGACAAAACAATTACATTAACAATCATGTTACATCATTTATAAAATTTTTCCTTTTCTATTTCATAACTTCTTTAACACACTACTTCTCCACTGCGAAGCGCGGGTATTCTGCTAGTTATAAATATAAAACACAATATAATTGTTGGAAAAAGTTGGTAAAAGTATTTTAATATGACACCTCTGCGATCATCATTAGTGCAGCCAATTGGCTTTAGAAGTCACAGAATTAGTCCAATGAAGACCACCTATGTAAGTTTTCATGTAACTGTAGTATAAATGCATCTTAAGTTGAAGGTCCAGCTTGTGGAGAACAGTATGGTGGGCTAACCTACACAATGAAGACAAAAAAAAAACACTCGAAGCAACTCCATGAAAAGGTGACTGAAAAGCAAAAGTCAGAGGATGGGACCGGAAAACATCCACATCACTGAATTTGCCATGAAGTCCAGTTAGATCTGTCATGGAGAAATGGAAAGTTTGTTACATAGCAGTAAGAGCAGGACATCCACAAAAACTGAGTGGTCAGCTAGTGTGAATGCACAGCCCCTCTTAAAGTTTAATCTGGATTGAGGAACATCTATCAACAGCTGACATGACAATCTTAATGACCTGGTGGTGGAGTCAGGGCAAGGCAAGTCAGCAACATAGGATGGGGACAACCCATTTAAAGCTTTAAAAACTAAAAGCTGCACTTGGGAATAAATCTTAAACTAAACTGGGAGCCACTGAAGGGATGCTAAAGCTGGAGTGATGGGACTTCTCTTCTTAGTACCCATTAATAATCTGGACGCAGCATTCTATACCAACTGCATATGCAGCAAAGATGATTGTCGGATATCCATATACAAAGAATTTAGAATAACCTAAATGAGAAGATACTGTATCAATGCATGGGTCACTCTATCAGAGGCAATGTCCATATTATGACATTTATCTTTAAAAATGCAGACATTACTCTATGTTTTCGCCTTCCACCCATACTGCCTTGGCTTTTTAAAACCCTGAAAATAGAGACCTTTTAAAAACTACAGAGTCTTACACTTCTGAAGATGCTGGCTCAGCACTGCAATGTGGACAGGTGAAAACGCAGACTTTTGAAAATGTAGGCTCTAATCACACTCTGATTTGCTTGTGCTTATTACATAGCACTTCCTTGATTGGATCCTTTCCCTTACAATGTCTTGTTCCTTGACTGGTCACCCATTACAGAAGAAAACAATATTCCAACTTAGAGGACATAGAAGAGTTGCTTTCCATGGAGCTTTTTGTGTTGCTTACCTGTACACATCTAAATTGTATTTTGTACAGTTTGAATGCTGTGTAAAATGCACAGAGTGCAAATACAGTAATTTAGTCGCTAAACTTTTGCTATGAATTCCCTGGCTGATGGTATTACTATTCCTTCCAGGATTTTTTTTTTGTCAATGTATGCATGCTCAGTGTAAGTGAAAGGCTACGTCACATTCATTTTCAGATGTTTTAGTGTGGACATTGATCGTTTTGTAAATGATGTGGAAATGCTAGTGCAAATGGAGATTGGTTTTGTTTAAAAACTTTGCTTTTAAATTAAACGTGCAGTAGTGTGAGTGTATCCTAAGATTATAATCTTGAAAATCAAGCCAAAATGAAAGAAACGACCCTTGATGACCAAGTTGTCTGTGAAATCTGAGATCCAAGTCACGAATCAGTCCTAGACTGATAATGTGACTTGACTTTTGTTGACAGTTGTCCTAGGCTTTCGGAAAGCCCTGACGCACTTTTAGACAAGTTCAATAAATCAACAGATGCCTTTTACATTTACATTTACTTATTTGGCTGGCACCTTTATCCAAGGCGACTTACAACATTTATGATACAATTGGTTATATTTCTTCTGATTTTCCGATTGAAGCACAGGCAGGTCAAGTGACTTGCTCTGGGTCACACAGTGTCAGTAGCAGGATATATACTTGTTTTTTAGAAGTAACTTGTCCTCTACTATATTTCCATAACAGGTAATAGTAGTACTATGACTGTCACCTTTACAGAGTACAGTGAAGTTTTTACATGCATGTGTGCCCATATAAAACACAATAATGATTATTAATTAGTCCTTCTCTGATTGGATCCTGCTCATTACAATGTCTCATTCTCTGATTGGTTACCCTTCACAAGAGAAAACCAAATCCTAATTTTGTGGACATACGATAAACTTAAACATATTACAATAACAACTTCATTTCAGTTAGTAGAAATCACAAAGTAGATTAAATAATGTACTCTTAAATATGTTCAAACAGATACTCACACCAGTTAATCTAACATACAAGTTCTAGAGATGCACCTATGGAGACATGAAGAGAACACACAATTTCTACACAGACCGTGTCTAGGCCAAGATACACAGGGCTCTGGGGCCACAAGCAGACAGAGCCATCCACTGAGCCACTGTGCTGGCACAACAGAGCACTTGACCTACAGGACCCTATAACATTTAAACGGTAATTCCACCTAGCCTAAATATTTTTAACAAATAAATGTAAATGTGACTTTACCATTAATCCATCTGTCCATCTATCTTTCAAATCCACTTTATCATAAGTAGGGTGTCACACTCGTGTCAGAGGAGCAACTTCTGGGCTCATCAGAGGTATGTTATACCACCCTGGGATGACAGGGGGCACAATTGCTAACCATGTCACCTCCCTTTACCCTCCACAGCTCCAAAGACACGCCCTGTAAGTAGATCTGACTCCACCCCTTCTGGTGAGAGCGCTACATATAAAACAGGCTCCCTAGAATGTGGCTGTCTAATGTTGGCCTGAGCAAACTGCAAGATGGAGCTCCCTCCAGATCAATATACACCAAAAGAATGCTAACCTTCATCTATCGGTGCTGTTTTGTTTTTATTTAACGCATGCTATTGAGACCAGCCATGGTGGGCTCTTTTGTTTTCTTTTTGATGGAATGAAACCATCTGGCGTCCCAACTTTTCTCATTTCTGCACTGTGTCACTCCCACACTTGACGACAGGGGTCATCAGGAAGCTGGAACCTATCCTTGCATAGGGTACAATGCATGAACAGTCCCTAGACACACACACACCCACACACACACACACACACACTAGGGCCAATTTAGCAATGTCAATTCACCTAACTGCATACCTTTGGCCTGTGGGAGGAAACCCCCATTGACACCGAGATCATGCAAAGTCCATACAGGGGCTTTACCATTAATATGTGAGAATATTACTCTGTATCTTCACTTATCTGTAAGTTTATTCATTTTCAAACCCACTTCAGGGTCCCGGTCAACCAAAACCTGTCTGGACTGCAGAGTGCAAGCCAGGATCCAGCCAGGGACCGTATGATGGTCCAATGCAGTGCCCACTCACAAAGATATATTGAGAGCAATTTTTAAAAAGAACTAATGGTCAACTCTGTTTTGAAACTTCCAGGTCAATATTTACTGCTGGTACTTCTGAAACTAGCCCAGTTCTGATGAAATTCTTATCATTCATGTCTTCCTTCATCTGTGAATCATAAAGGAAATTAAAAACTCTGATCATTTCTACATTGTCACCATTCATTCTTGTCACATTTTGGAAAATGTGTAAAAAAAAACAGAACATGTTACCCTATCCTGGAAAAGTGCATTGATAAAATGAATGGACGGCTTCCTATCATGAATACCAGACAATAAAGAGATAACAAAGCCACGTCGGGGGGCCGTGCCCACCCACGTGGTGGTAGTCTACACTTACCAGACCCCCGCAGGTGCTGAAAGAGGCAATCGAACCCGTCGCGTTCGCCACCGTCCCGCTGTAATAGCACGATCTCTCCGCGCTGGCTGCACTCTCCTGCGGGGCTTTCCTCGCGTTCAGCCTGCTTTCCACCATGAACTTCTGCGCCAGAAACCTGCTGTCCCGTCTCAGAAGGATGCGGAGCTCCCTGCCGAAGGCTGCTAGCGTGAGCTCCAGTCCCGGCGCGCTTAGCGATTGCGGTCCGGGAGGCTCCCATTGGTCTAGCTCCTGCGACTCGTACTCCTCGCCGTGGGCAAGAGAGCGGGCCTCCCGGGAACTGGCACCCGCCGTCGGATCTCTCTCTGCGCTGTCAAAGACTTCAGCGGCCACCGCCGGGGAGATCACTGGATACACGATCTCGGACTCCTGGGAAATCTCTGTGCCTGGTTACATTGAGAAAGTAATGCAATAAGTTAGCCGCTCGTTTTCGCCATTCACACCTGGCTCGTTTAGTGGACACCTGTGTGGCAGGTCACCTGTCCGCATCGCACTGTAACCGCGTCTGCCCTTCGGTTAGCTAACGCAGAAAAATAAATAACTTTACAGTACCTGCAAACGCGTAGATGGCCAGTAAGCACAGCTGATGCAGAATGCTGCAAAGGTGACTTGTATGCATTTTTTAGGATTTCTTAAAAAGTCAATTTAATAGCATTCAGGTGCGGCGAGATTTTGAGCCAGAAAAGGCGAGGACAAAAATGTTTAACAGGCAGCAAAAGCAGCAGTAAAGCAGGCTGGAAGTGTGCGTGTATGTCTACGTGAGCCGAAGCCCACCAGCGCGTGCGGTAAAGCAAAGGCTAGGAAGTTTGCGAATGAATGAGTCGAAGTCCTGCAGAACTAGACTCGAAGAGCCGCAGAGGAGAAAGCCGGCGAGAGGCGCGGAAACCGCGTCGAGCGCTCCTGGTGTCCGCAGCGGGCAGCAGAGAGCACTAGAGGGTCGGCCAGTGGTGGGCTCCGTCTCTATCCAAAGATCTGGCAGGGAAGGAGAAGGAGGAGGAGGAGGGGGGGCTTATTCAGATAGTCACACTCTCACTACACCAGAGAGAGAATTCATTTGGAACAAAACAGAACCAAAAGGACACCACACGACGGGCACACGCACAATAAGCGCAAGTTCCCAAAATCTGAAAGAATTATAATGCATATGTAATAATACTCAGGTGATCGAATGAACGTCCGAAAAAGGGAAACTGTACATTTCATTAATGCAAACTTTGCCTGACTTATAGATAACTTGCACCAATTTTAATTTCTCAATGTACAGTATATGCATACTATAACTATATAGTTATATCTATATGTATTATATCTATCAATCTAGATCAGTGATTCTTAACCTTTTTTGAGTCACGGACCCCTTTAAGAATCTGAAGAAAGGTATGGGCCCTCTTCCCCAGAAATATTCACATAAACACAACTTTTTATGCAATGAATATAATGTACTTTATTTATCAAGATTTGATTGTCTCATACATACACAAAGTATTATTAAACTTTAAAGAAAACAATCTAAAAAACACTCCTTTTTATGCAAAAAGTATTGGTCACTCATTATAATTCTGAAATACAATCCTCTTGTGAAAATTCAAACAGATCTACTACTATTACATTTTCTTCTACCGTTACTATACTGCTACATCTACTCTAAATCAACAGTACCGGGCTGTATAGTGAATATACTGTAAATGTTCATTTTTATCTGACCCTCATGGACCCCCTGAAACCCATCCCTGGACAACCTAGGGGTCCACCCACCTCAGGTTAAGAACCCCTGATCTAGATAGATAGATACAGATATATACAGTATACATACATTTTTTAGTTAAAGTATTGCGAAAATGCATCTTGAAGAAGGCCTTAACAAAGGGTTCTTTTGGTTTACATAACACTTATAAAACATTAAATTCCCCTTTGTGCACTGTGGCATATTGACATGATGGTATAATTACTTGTTAATATACGTAACTCACAGGTTTTATACTAAGTATCTAATATCAAATGAAATGTACATCTTTCAGCAACCTCAGGCCACTCCAAAGTGACGTTTTGTCGGAAAGTCACATTGCAGAGATGAATAAAACTTCACTTATGCTTTATAAGTATTATGAAGACCAAAAAAAGTTAAGGTCTTGTTACATAATAATAAATGAGTAATAGACGTATAATTTGCTGTAAAGTTTTACCATATATATATATACTGTACTGTATATATATATATATAGTGGTCGTCCAAGGGAATGACAGGTCAAAAGATAAGGTAACTGTTGGAGTGGCAACCTGCCCGTCCCCACTTACTGTATTTTTAAACAGTTTAACAAAAACAGCACGTGTCGACACAATATCAAACAAGAAGAGTCGCCTAATGGCATCCTGCACAACATATAAATGCCTATTAAGGTTTTTCCCATCTCTATGGTCGGGGGGTTGAAGGAGTTCCATCTATTCTAGCTTCCAGTCAATAAGTGCCGCCTCCTTCTGGGTGGCTGGGCAGTTATGATCCTGGGACCAAAAGGGACAGAGTTAATTGGACTCACTGGGTGGTTGCACTCACTGTGGAGGCAAAGATGACATGGACCCGGAGGATGACCCTCTGACGCACATGTGTGACTATATATATAAAAATAAAGTGCCTTCAGAACAAACACATTCAGAACCCTTCATATTTTTCACTTTGTTACAGCCTTGTGCTAAAATTATTTCAATTCATTTTTTCCCTCATCAAGCAACACTCAATACTCCTGAATGAAAAAGTGACAACAGGATTTTAGTAATATTTCCAAATTTATTAAAGAATAAAAAAACTGAAATTTCACTTTGCCGCAAATATTCAGACCTTTTACTATGACATTTGAAATCTGTGTCAGGTGCATTCCCTTCTATTGGTCATCATTGAGATGTTTCTACACCCAGTGTGGAGTCCATCTGTGGTTAATTCAATGGATTTGACATAACTAGGAAAGACACACATCTGTCTATGGAAGGTTCCATAGCTGACAAAGTGTATCACAACAAAAACCAAACCATAAGGTTGAAGAAATTGACCGCAGAATGTAGAGACAGGACTGTGTTGAAGCAAACATCTGGGGAAGGTTCCAATGAACACAGTGGCCTCCATAATTCTTAAATGGAGGAAGTTTGGAACTATTATGACTCTTCCTACAGCTGGCCACCTGTCCATACTGAACAATCTAAGGAGGAGGCCTTAGAAAGACAGCAGACGAAGAACCTGATGATCACTCTGGTTGAGCTCCAGAGAACCTGTGTGGAAAGGGGTGAAACCTCCATAAGGACAAACACCATTGCAACACTACACTAATCTGGGCTTTATGGAAGAGTGGCCAGGCAACACACAAAAGCCCACTTGCAGTTTGCAAAAAGAAACCTAAAAGGGCTCTCCGGCTATGAGAAACAAGATTCTGTGGTATGCCGATGCCAAGACTGAACTGTTTGACCCCAAGACTAAGTGTCATATCTGGAAGAAACCAAAAACCGTTCATAACTGCACAATGTCATTCCAATGGTGAAGCATGGTGATGGCTATATTATGCTGTGGGACTGGGGACTGGGAGACTAGACAGGGTTGTGGGAAAACTGAACAGAGTAAAGAGATACAGTAACCTTAATGAAAACCTGATCCAGAGCTCTCTGGACTTCAAAGTAGGCCAAAGGTTTACCTACACTAAGTATAATGACCTAAAGCACTAAGCAAAGACAACACAGGAATGGCTCAGGGAGAATTCTGGAAATGCACTTGAGTGGTTCAACCAGAGCCCGGACTTAAAGCCACCTGAACATGTCTGGAGAGACCTGAAAACAGCTGTCCACTGACAAACTCCATCCAACCTGATAGAGCTTGAGAGGATCTGCAGAGAACAATGGCAGAAGATCCCCAAATCCAGGTATGCAACGCTTGTCGTATCAAACCCAAGAAGACTCCAGGCTGGAATGAAATGCTTCAACTAAGTACTGAGCCAAAAAAACAGTAATTCATAAACAATGAAAAAGAACAAAGTACACGTAACACATCACATCACAAGCACATCCACAATGAACCACAAGGGTCTGTCGGTTTTCCCACTTCTGGAGGGACCACCCTCAAAACACACAGAACATAAAAGAAGATACATAGGTAGACAGAAAATGAACAAGAAAAACAAAAAAGGACATTTGAACCCTGGCTGAAATACAATATTCTGGTATCTCATTGCTAACTATAATGTGCTTCTTTTAACTTACTTGTTAAGCACCAGTGTTTGTTTTCTTTCTTTCTTTCTTTCTTTCTTTCTTTCTTTCTTTCTTTTCTCTTTCTTTGCCATCCATTGTTAATTTTGACGAATAAAACATATTGGTCTGGAAATTTCTTTGCCAAAACTCTCTTTTGGGTTGGTGTTTTCAACATTGCATGTGAACTCCAGGGGCCCTTCTGAGCAATGCATAAACCCAGAACGACACAATTATAGCCTTGAAGGATGACTTGTATTGTATAATAATAGGTGGGGAAGAGGAAGGCAATACGTGCAGAGTGTGTACAGCCTGAACTAGACAGATAGATTTTTAAAAAGTACCAGAAGAGAAAACATAGTCAGAGACAAACAAAATTTGTCTCACAATCAATAAAGAGTTTTTATCCAATCTCAGATAAATTAGAATTAAAAAGGGTAATTCTTAAATAGTTGTGTCAATGACATCATCATCATGCCATCCCGGTGAATTGTGGGAAACATTACCTATGTAACGAACAACATGAAATTCACAAAGTAGCAGCGCCCTTTGCCCAAACAAAATGGTGTAAAAATATAACATAAAAAATAATGAAATTGTTAATAAGGCCTATGGATTAAAAAAAAAAACTACAGAAATGGATTTCTTGGGTCTGAAATCCCCTAAATAGACAGAAAACTAGGATCACTTTAGGAAAGTGCATGAAAAATTCAAGAAGAATGTATTCATAATACTCCAGACCACAATACTCCAAGCACAATAATAACTGCATAATAACTGATATAGCCTCCGTGAGTCAGCTAGCCCAGTTCCCCACTTGAACCCACTTGTCCACAGTTTTCTCTACCTCATCTTCTTGAACCAGGCACCTTCCTCCCTGTGATCATATACTGGTGACTCCAAACCCAAATAAGCTGTGTTCTGGAGGTCTTTATAGCCCCCAAATCTGAAGCACTCCTTGAAATCACTCTGTGGGCCAGGCCAGACTGTTCTGTCTGTAGCTCAGACATTCAAACCACCTTACTGGTCATTTTAGTAACACCAGGTAACACTGTAGGAGCATGAATAGCTTTGGAAGCAGCATCCTGCTGCCGTCACCAATGATTTTGGGGGATGAACTGCACCTTGTCTTATATGTCCAACATTAACTGATTCCCTGTACTGGCACCTCCAGGAAACCTTCTATTATTAACATTCTTATTCTGACAGATTGGGCTTGGCCACTAGCAGGGACAGTGACCAGAACATCATAATTCCAGCCCTGACCATAATTGTTTTTTTTAGTGATTTTTAATCCTTTATTCACCATATACAGTTTCTTGTATTAGAAATTTGTCATTTTATGCACTTACTCTGCAGAGAGTTTTTTGGGGTCAGAGTGCAGGGTCAGCTATTTGTACAGTGGCCCTGCAGCAATTGCAGGTTAAGGGCCTTGCTCAAGTGTCTAATGGAGTAGCATTTCTTCTGTCACTGCCAGGATTTGAACCGGCAACCTTTGAGTTAACAGCCCTTTAGCAAGACAGCAACCACTCTACAAAGTATATACAGTATGTCAGCAACATGACAATCTCTAGCCAGTAGTGATTTACTGTTATCTTCTACGTTTATTGTGATTTTCATATTTTGATTCATGCTCTGTCTTTGACTGCGTTTTGGCTTTCTGTAGTGGGGTACTGGTTGCATTGTATTGTTTCATTGTTTTAGGAAATTCCTATTGCAATGTAAAACATGCTCTGCATTGATCGCTCAGATTTCAGCCCTTCTTAGAGAGGTAGCACAGCTAGTAACACTGATAAAAACAGAGCATAACCAACTTCATAAATCAATATTTGTAGCAGGATCTTTCCCAACTTGAGCCTCAAATGTGGCCAGTGTGTCATTAGACGTTGAACCACAAGGTTTTTAGTCCTCTTTGCGATCCTGTGGTAAACGGAGATTCATTGTTATTCAACAGCATTTTGTGAAGAATAAATCTTTTATTTTATAAAGATTCTATGTGGCCCTTTTTGGAACTACCCTGCGTTTTTGACAGGATTCCCCCCTCTAGTGGGCATTTTTGGAAGTGCTTTTGAGATGTAAATGCTTTGGGACTCCCAGTCCAGTCATAACATGGCTGATTTCATAAAATCATTTGTATCTTATCTTGATGTTTACTATGTAGTACTCAACTGAGGCATTATGTTAGCGTGGATTCGCTCATCATTAGACCCATCCTATGTGACTGTTTGGAGAACAGGATATACAGGTCATGACTGATAATATTGTGTTTATACTGAGTAACAATTCAAAGCCTGAGAAAATAAAATGATGTGCAAATATTCTGAAGAGCAATGGTGTCTCTTTTCTGCCTTTCGGTGTGTGATGTATCTGCATGTAATGCTTACCCTGAAACCAAACTACCGAAAGTGTATGCAGCTTGACAGATTCATATGACTTTACATGGTAACTTATAACTTTAGTGACTTGTGCTATCATAATAAGAAAAGTACTTCTCAGTCGCAGTCCTGTGATATTCCTCATTAGTCGGCCATGCACTTCCTTTTAATGTAGAGTTGACTGCAGTTTTCAAAGTCATCATTGATCATTATTAACTTGACATGTCATGAATTAGCCACCAAGAGGACAGATTGTCCCATCATTTTTAAAGTGACAACAGGAATCTTTCAGCATAGCAATGATGGATGCATAAGGTTTGCTGTTCCATGTGTACCTTGTGATTTAATCTTTATGATCAAACTGACAACTGTAGTGTGGGCAGTGAGGTCTGAAAATAAACATCCCCATCTGTTTATCATCATCTAAATATTTACAAGCATCAGTGTCCTGTCTTAATTTTAAATCATTAATTGACATAAAAATATGGATATAATCCATCTGGCAATTTTTGAGACAACATGCTGCCTATTCTTCCGTGAGGTATACAGTGGATTCATAAAGTACTTAGACCCCTTGACTTTCTGCACACGTCATTGTGTTGTAGATTTAATTTTAAATGGATGCATTTGCTATTTTTGCACATCAATCTATACACATTTATACTTAAATAAAAACATTTTCATAAAGGTTTCCAAATATATCAAAGCTCAAAAATGGAAATCTCTCATTTCTATAAGTAGTCAGACCATTTGCTGTGGTGCTGCTAAGTCGTGGTCAAGTGTGTCCTGTATGCTTTAGTTATCCTTAAGATATGTCTAGAGCTTTGTTTTAGTCCAGCTGTGGCAAATTGAATTGATTCGGCATCATTTAGAAAGACACACAACTCTGTATTTGAGATCCCACAGTTCACACTGCATCAAGCAATAAAAGTTCAAGGAACTCTTTGTAGATTTCCACAATCAAACTGGGTGAGGCATAGATTACAGCAAGATGATAAAAACATTTCTAAAGCTTTGAGTGTTTCTAGGAGCACAGTGTCCTTATTAATTGTGAAATGAGAGAAGTTTGAAACCACCAGAACTGTTCCTAAAGTTGACCTTCTAGTCAAACTGAGTAACCTGGCAAGAAGGTCCTTGGCCAGGGAGGTGTCCAAGAACTCAATGGTCACTTTAACAGAGCTTTAGGAATCCTCTGCTGAGATGGAAGAAGCTGTTAAAAAGACGACCATCTCAGCAGCATGATCTCAATCAGGCATTTATGGTCGAGTGGCTGATAGGAGTTAGCAAAACCACATTTAAAGGGCTCTGAAAACATGAGGTAAAAGATTCTCTGGTCTGATGAGAAAAAAATGGAAATATTTGGGCAGAACTCCAAGCACTATGTCCAGTGAAGACCAGGCAATGCTCAACAACTGCTTAATACCATGCCTAAGGTGAATCAGGGTGGAGGAACAGTCATGTTATGGAGATGTTTCTCAGAGGCAGGGACATGGAGACATGGAGACATTGAGGGAAGGATAAATGCAGCCAAACACTGAAATGTTCTTGAAGAAAACCTGGAGGCAACCTCAGATTAGGACAACAGTTCACCTTTCAGCCTGATAATAGACAAGACTGGAGTGGCTTCAGGACAAGTCTGTGACTGTGTCCCATCCAAAGTCCACACTTAAACCCAATAGGTCAACTACGGGGAGACCTGAAGATGTAAGTTTACAGACCCTTCCCTTCCATTCTAACAGAGCTTGGGAGGCTCTGCCAGGAAGAATGGGATAAACTGCCAAAAACTGAGGTGGGCAAAAACACATAAACCTGCAATTGCTGCTTCTGACTGAAGGATCAGAATATTTATATGAATATTATAGGGCCATTACAGGTTTATATTGTCATTATAGAGTCACATGTACAGACTAAAATTAAATTCTTACCTACTGGTACTAATTACCATGCAGCACATCACCATTTTCTTATGATCAGTAAGTATAACAATCTTACCTTGAAATGTCAGTTCTCCTTAACCGAAGAATCTCAGAAGACAGTTTTTAGAAACTGTGCTAGGAGACAAGTACTTATTATAACTTATTACTGGTGAGGTGAGCCATTAAACATTTTAATCAAGTAAGCACATCTTCTTTGATTCTTTTATTTACTGTGCAAACCATTTTGATTAATATTTTTTGCATTTGGTTTTGATTTTCGTAACATTCTATATTTTTAACGTTATTTTGTTTACATTTTCCTCACCATTTTGTTTCTTATTTCTGGCTGTGGGTGTCTATACTGAGCACATGAGGTGGCAGCAGCTTTGAGTGAAATGAGAATCAGGAGGTAAAAGTCAAAAATTTCAAGTCAATTATCAGAACCACAACGCTCAGGATGTGTTTCAACAATTGTAGCTAGAAAATGGTGCAGGAAAGTATCCAAATGGTAACTTATTGCTCAAAAAGCTGTCCAAAAATATATGTAACCAAGATTTTGAAAACAGCAAAGAATGAACACAAATTCGTTTGGAAGAATCAAATTCAGTGTAATGCTGAGCTTTATACCTTTGACCTGGTGAATTCTGGTGTCGCTAAAGTCTAGTTGACCTAACCTAGTAATGGCATAGCAACCATTAACTCTCAAAATGGCAGTGCCCATAAGAAAAGCAACATGACACCACAGGAGATTGTCACTTAAAAACATGTCGAGCACAAAACCAAATGAGATCACAAGTGCAATGAACTTGCAAGTTCCTCTAAACAAAGTCCCAAAAACCGTCGCAAAAAACCCCACAGGAGAAGGAGCCCATCAGCATTTTTCTTATGTGACAAAAGGGGAAATAAAGAATTCTTATAAAAGATTTCTAATTAAAATACTCTGTAGCACAAAAGGTCCAGGAGGAGTTGCTTTAGCACAACAGGCAATCCACTGGCAAACATATGATTGCCAAATCATATTAACCAAACAACTCCCAAAAACACAAATCCTAAAAGAGGTCAAGAAACATAGATAAGAGGTCAATAATCCAGAGAACTAACCATAAATCAAAACAATAATGACAGTGAACTCACCAATGCCCAGTGTGCACATTGTACTGTAAGAGACTGCTGTGTGGTCCATCAGCCTTTATAGGGTTGAGTGCAGCCCCTTGATGGTGATAGAGAGGTGTCCCTGCCTCTTAGAGAAAATAAAACACATGGAACATAATAGAACAAGTATAGACATGGCAAAATTAAATAACCCACAAAACTATTAAAAACACAGAATAATGCAAATAATTAACATAAGGAACAATATTAATATAAACAAATGAACCGGACATGAGCAAAAAAACATAAAAAAGGAGGAACAGGAAGAACCCTGGCAGAAACACAACGACGAGATTCATTGACCTCTAAAACCCCTAAAACGAAGATCAATAATTTTTTGAGATTTATGAGAAATTATAAAATTTCAAAAAGTCTGATCATGACAGGTGCTACCATGTTGTGATTTTTGTTGTTGCTGGCAAATGTAGTGGAGTATACAGGATATCTAGTATATCTAAATATTTTGCATGTCTTTATTTGCAAGTTAGACAAAATAAATGCAATATTAGATAGTGTTTCAGGAGTCACGTATTAATTTATTGATAAGAAGAGCAGTGCTTTTTGTTTACCTAACCAACCTCCAATAAACCTCCTAAACCCCCCCACCCCAATCTTTGGGACTGACTCACGATGTGAAATGGCAATGGAGCATCAGACCAGCTTGTCTGGACTTACATGAGCATTTAAGAGATCAACCACAGGAAGACCATAAACTGCCTAAACAAAGCAACTGGGGGACGAGTTGTACCTGAGCACTATCATTGGCAAATGGCCCAAGAAATGACAGGTAAACTAATTCAATTGGTCTGAAGTGTTCCTGTTTATGATTGGCTTTTGAATCAGAGGCCATTCTGTACCCTGATACCCTACTCGTTTCTAATTTGTTATAAGAATGATATAAAGTTAGTCATCTTGCCTTTACCTTACTCTTTCACCATTTTGTCATCAGGAGAAGACCACATCTCTCTATGGCCATTCTTCCATGAAGAGAAAACAACTCAGCAGTCATTGTGAGACAGGCATGCAGTCTGTTTCAATACTCTACTCAAAGGACATGTGGTAGCAAAAAATCAAGCTGGACTGCAGATAAGCCGAGAGCCGCCTATGAATGCAGCTGCTACTTAGGTTGTAATGGTACTTCTTTGTTACACTCAATCGCTTTGTTAATTTGGACGTATTACCTATAATACAGCATTTAATTTATTAATTGTGTAGCTCTTTCTGCTGCTTGTTTCTTTCTAATTGCCTGAGGTTTAGACAAAAAAGGGAAGAGGGAGGAATTGCTGAACTGAGGTAGTGTACCTGACCACAGACTGGTAAGTATATGGGATTTGAGGCACTGGTATTATGTCTAGATAATAAAGAATATACAGTATATCAATGGCATGCTTTCTGCTCAAAATTGATGTTTTGTAGCCTTGTCCTTTAAAAGAAGCCATATTGTGTATTGCTGTCAGTGTCACGTCCCTCGTTTCTAGGAGCGTGGTCTTCCTGGTCATGACCTTGACTCAATCAGCAACCAGCATAAAAGGTCAGCCTTATCTGATCTGTGGATAAAATTATTAATTTTATTCTGACTTATTGTGAGTTTACTCTTCTCATATTGCCTGGTTTTCGACTTATTGCCTGTTATTTGACCTTGATTTTTGCCTCCCATCTGGGTTTCGGTCATTTTGGTTTATTTTAAATTTCTTTTGTTCTTGCTTCTCCTGCTTTAGACATGAAATTAGTTATCTGGTTTCCTGCTAAGTCAAGACAATAAAGGGCAAAATAGGGTTATCATAGGACCCTGCAAGACAAAATAGCAATGGAGCTCTTCTGTCAACATTTGATGAATGGAAGTTGCATTGTGCAATGTCTTTGGACAGACAGTATAAAACTCGGTGGTGCCTTCTTCTCTGTGTCCAAGTTCTTTGAGGTGTGTGATGTTCACAATACAGGCTTTAAGGAGGTGGGATTTCTGGGTGTATTTTTCGACTAGGATTTTGGTTTTATGTATGTTTTGATTTTTGACTTTGGCTTTGATCTTGGCCTATTTTTTTGACTTTGATTTATTTCTCTTATCTCCTTGTTGTGCTTTTTTTTTCGTAGCCTGCCGTTTTTCTCTGGTAGATCAGACATCTCATGACCTGAGCAGGATAACAGACAAAATAATTACATTTGAACTGCTTATTTACCATGTAATATGGAACCTCCAAACAGGAATAAAGGTCACAAACTCTAAGGGAGGAAATAATTACTAATAAAATGAACAGGCTGAATGTCTGATATTTCTTGCACATTTCAGCCAAAAATGTTGCTTCATTTTCATAATGTCATGTTTTAAGGATGAGGAAGCAATAAAGAAAAAAGGCACCATTCCGTGTAGTACTGCACTTCGAGAAGATCAAAACCCCACATAACGATCAGACCTGGGGATGTATTGGAAGGCCATGTTACATTTTCGGTTATTCCCATTGCCATAAAGTGAATAACATCTTACTGTGCAAATTACAAATGAAAATCTCTCATTAATGCAGTTTAGCAGTTTCATTTTTCATATTAAAAACAAATTGCTATTCACTTTTTATGTTCTTGTGTGCCTAACATCAGTGCATATCGCAGAACCCGCTCAACATTGGTTTCTTTAGTTCTTTCTAGGGCACAAGCATAGATGATGAACTGATAATTCATTGCCTCTTCAACTGTCATCAAAAAGACAAAACATGCAGTATATGTCGGCAACTCCAGCTCGTCTCAAGGAGATGCCATTGAGATGCATGTTATGTCAGCCCTTTCTCATAGCTGTCGTAATGTACGGATCAGAAAACAGAGATGTCCCAGGCTCTTAAATGTTTGTATAAACTTGTTTGATGAAGCCATTATTAGTGTTTGACACTCATTCATCCGTCCAGCTTGCCCTCATTAGCTTTCAGCTCATCAGTCATGATTTGTTTTTTCACTCAAATCTCTTTCGACGTATTTCGCAGTGCAGCGTGTTGCAGATGTAGAAAGCCATGAATTAAGGGCATGCGGATCATAGTGCTGGAATCCTGTCTAATTCTGGTGGTGGCTACTGAGAATTCTGAATGTGCTTATGGTTTTCATCAATAGCATAAAATCAAATATTATCGTTCATAGTTTTTTTTTTAGATATAAAAACTTTACATCACGCTAGCCTGCTAGCTAACTAGAAAGAGACCACAGACATTCAATGCAATCACATAAAATGACTCAGCAGCAAGCGCATGTTTTACTCAAGAACAAACAATCCTTATTTTAAAAGACAGTTCAAGTTAAAACACCACTTTTCTGTAATGATATCAACATCTATATTATACTGTACATTGGTGAGATGTTAAGTTCACAAGCCCTGTAGATAGTGGCAGAAATGAAGCAGCTTGTGCCTACACTGACACACTAATATTTGGAGACACAGAACCTGACCCACCAAGGCAAAGAGCAGAGTGGTGTCCTCCAGCGCTTGGTCAACAGTGCCTGCCAAAGTGATAACAGAAATCGGAATGAGCAGAAGCACAAAGAGGAGTCATGACTGAACCAGGTATTTAAAACTATAATCAGAAAAACAGTCAAGAGACCCAACTTAATAAAAAGCACTCAACTCGGCCAGATGCGTACACTGTATACAGAATATTCTAAAGGGGTACAAAGCTTGAGCATAGTGGAATGCTACAGCTCTAGAGAAGCCATTTTAATTAGCATATGACTGATGCATGTTAAGACTTCTGTGAGCTTCCTTTTGCTTAAATGTCTTCACACTCGACTTATTAGATTGCTGCCGGAATTCTCACACTTTAATTCACACTTAAGACAACATTGGGAAAGATAAGAAAGTCAAGTGCTCATGAAGCAGGTGTAGCACAGCCACTCCACCAGACCTGTAACTGGTGCTACTGCTACACTGCCAAACTGTTTTCCTGACCATGGAAAAGACACCAGAAATACTTGGGAGTCTTGGAATCAAAGGACGAAAGGAGTTTGTTACCTTACTAAACTGTCTGGTGCAATATTTATATATGATACGCTACTGTGGCTGTTCGTTTGTCTCGCCAGGATTTTAAATCACCTGTAGCACGCAAACCATTTGAGGTATTGACCTGAAATTTGGTACACATATACTACGTGACGTCTACTATCCGCTTTCAGGGTGATGATTGACCTCCAAGGTTATTTCACTTTTTATTTTATTTTATTGTAGAATCAACTCTTGGCAGCGGCCAGCAGGGCGGCCATGTGGCTCATGCATACGGGCGTCGTTCTCATCTCTACCACCTTCGTTGTCACTTCCCCAAGTCATTCTTAAGGCAGATTGAACACTTAAGTGCCAGCTTAAGTGAAAAATTAAAGAAAACATACAACAAAGTAATTGCAACACAAGCACTGACTTAATCAGTTTAAATGGAAAAACCAACAAAAGAACAGAAGAAGTGGGCCACTAGGGTGGAGAAAAGAAGAGCTGCTCAGTAAGCAGCAAGAACATCAACCTCTGAGTAAACGAATGCTAAACGTACAGAGAAACAGGATGAAAACTACGAATGATTAAGTCAAGTGTTTTCACTGTGCGTTATCGTGCAGTGCGCTGTTACTGGTCTCACATAATACAATAGAATGTCCAGAAATGGATGGGCAGCCAGTTGGCCAAGGTCTCCACTACCATCACTGTATTTGACTCACTATGACTTTGCCAGGATTGGTTCCTGCCTTGTGCCCTGTGTTGGCTGGGATTGGCTCCAGCAGACCCCCGTGACCCTGTATTTGGATTCAGCTGGTTGGAAAATGGATGGATGGACTTTGCCTTATAATTGATTGTGGACATTCCAGACATTTATATTCTGCAGAATGCTACTGACAAAAGTTTTTAGTTTCCTTTGTTCTGTTGTCAACTGTCCATTTCTCATCAATAATATTACTGGATATATTTTGTTAGGATTCATTTATGTCAGTGTCTCTGAATGTGCTTTATGTTGCAGAGTGTTGAACATAATTCTGTACTTTTAGGCTTGCACATTACACAATGTTGCCAAGGTTTGTGAACACCTGACCATCACACCTATATGAGCTTGTTGGACATCTCATTCCGAACACATGTGCATTAGTAAGGAGGTGTCCCCCCATTTGCAGCTATATCTGCACACTGTAATCTGAGAAAGCTTTCCACAAGATTGAATTCAGTACAACACAACAAGAAATTGTAAGGTCAGTTACCAATGTTGGACGAGAAGACCTGGATCACAATCGATGTTCCAATTCATCAGGTGTTCAATAATATTTAAGTCAGGACACAGTGCAGGCCACAGTGCAGGCCACTTGGGTTCCTTCATGTCTATGAATCTGGCTTTGTGCACAGTCATGCTAGAACAGAATATGACCTTCCCAAAACTGTTGCACAACTGTCCCTCCTCTGGCTTGGGTTCAAATTCACGCTTTATGTCTCTTGTGTTCATTTTTGATTCTTTTATTTATGTTTATGTGCATCTTTCTTTATTTTTGATTTTGTCTGTGTATATATATATATATATATATATATATATATATATATACACATATATACAAGGGATGTTCAAAAAGATTCTGCACTTTTTTTAACTCTATTTATTAAGAATTTTAAAAACAAATTACATCCCTTTTCTACAGTCACCTTCGTTTGCAATGCAATTTTCCCAGCTTCGTACCTTTTCAATGCCCAATTACTATTACTGCCAAAAATTTAAAAGTGCAGAAAATATTGGAACATCCCTCGTATATAAGCTGCCTGTGTTATGTTCCATGTGTTTTATGGTTGGTCATCCAAATGATGGGGGCCTCCTGCCAATCACCACCAGGAATTGTCCTCCACTCTATAAATCTGGAGGGTCTTTCACAGTTCCTGGAGGTTCGTTTTGAATAGAATAGGGAACTGATTAGTGTACTTATGTTTATTGTGATTTCTGTGAATTACTGGATCTGTGATTTTCAACTTTCTGTTCCACTTTTGATCTTGCTTTTGAAATCTGCATTGGGACTTGTTTGATTTGAACTTTGTGCTCCACATGGCTACATTCTGATTGGAATCATTTTGTTGAAGAATACATCTTTTACTTTATTAAGATTTGGTGCTTACCCATATTACTAGCAAGGGTTTGATGGTGATATCCCCCTCTAATAACCATTATTTGTAAGTGTCTTGGACTATATGTTTTGTTCTCAACATATTTTACTACTACAGTTGTTTGTGATGTGCCATCTGTTGGAATGACAAATGCAATGTAATTTATTACTACACTAGGCTGACCCGCCTTTCAAGGCGACCAACTTTTAAGTTGACCACTTCTAAAGGCAATTCAATATGTAGATCAATTTGATATTTTATACAAACTCATTAATTTGGTTATATTGCATTTGAGCGGTATTACTTAATATACTTAATACTCGTAGTTTCTGTTATTTTTGTGATGAAATTTAAACTTTTTTCTATATTGAGGTCGCCCTTTTGAACCCCTGATATTTACTACGCGGTGAGGCATTTGTACTCCATCAACATTAATTATTTCCAGAGACATAATTTTGTCTATTTTTCCAGTGCATCGCACACAAAAGCAAGGGAACGATCAGAACACCAGAACTCTGCTCACATCATGTAGCTTCGTACCGCAAGCTGCAAGTAGTAAGTCTGTGATAAGCGGAATACCGCTACGCTTTCCACTCACGGGACGGAAGGACAATCCCGACCGCTTTTATATAGTAAGAAAGAAGAAGAAGATGTCGCACAGTCTGGAGTAGAAAATCATCTTTTACCTGGAAAAACGAAACTACAAATCTCATCGTACATTGCAAAATGGACGGGGCGTGTGTGAAACTCCGCGCCTGCGTAGCACTCATGGGACGGAAGGACAATCCCAACCGCTTTTATATAGAAGGATGCATTACCAAATACATTCCAATTGATGGTGCACTGCAAACATTGATTACTTAGATTTCAAACCATATTAGATAGGTAGCACAGCTAGTACTTTATAAATAGATATGACATAATAAGGATAAAAAAACACATTATGTAATCAAAATCAGTATTATATTGCCAAAGTGAATTCACACAAGACTTTCAGGACTTATGTGAAACTCAGGTGGGAATAGATGGGAGCCAAGAGTTTAATCCAGAGTGTCTGGATTAAACTGCCCCACCACATTACTAGCGAGGACATCTTTCTGCCAAGAAAAAAATGGACAAAATATTTAGATTGTTCAGCCATTAGCTAAACAGATAAGTTATACACAGAGAATGTTCTTCTTGCATTTGGAAGTTGTATTAGGTTCTTATTCAAGCGGGATTTTTAATAACAAAACCTTTATTCCTCCTCATTTTTTTTCTAAAACACTAACACAACTTTCAGTACGTGTGAATGACAAAATCCTTCTGTTTTTCTAAACAGTGTTTCCTTCTGATAATTTTGTCATTTGTTAGTGTAGCGTTGTATCAGTTCTGAACTCATCTAAACAGCAGAGTAAGGAGTTTGAGGAGGAAGCCCAACTGCCTCAAGCAAGATAAACTTTTATTTATAACAAGAAATGTCAACACCAGCAGTCAATGTTCTGGGCTTGGAAAAGTACAAAGATCTTTTTGTTGTTTGTCGTACACCTGCACACTTTCTAGCCTCTGCTGGCTACATCAGGAATTTATGTGAATTTTAATGACTCATTTCTGCTTTGGAGTTAACGCAGACTGATGCAGAAAGGAAAAATCACTTCTGCTGTATTCAGGACTCATCTGATCTCATGGGTGAGTTGCGAGAAAAGGCGATAGTGAGGTTTGAGTTTAAAAGAGAAAGGTCACACTTTTTTATTAGCAAAAGATACTCTTTAGTGTGGGAACTTTAAAATAAAATTGTGTTGGTTAGGAGACTAAGTGGCCATGTACAAAACAGCTCACATCACCATGTGGATTCTTGGGATTCTGATTCTGAGTTCTTTCAACATCTCAGTACTAGACTAGTGGCAATACCTGAACATGTTTTTTCTAGCTACTAAAAAGACTTGCATTGTTTCACACCTTGTATCTTACCACACATTTGTAATGTCTGCAAGTAGAATGGGTTTGAGAGTGAGCCGTGAGAACAGACGAAAGCCAAAAACGAGTCAATTTGAGGAGATCAAAAAGACTAAAATGACAGACAAGAATCAGGGTACAGAAAACAAAAGCAAAGAAGTCATTACCTTTACGGGGGTTGATTTGTTTTCAATCCTATTCTTGTAAAATTGATCTATTTGTATGGAATGTTGTGTGATTTCAATAAAATTATATAAAAAAATGACCTTTTAACTTGTCACATTGTGTCACAACTTAAGAGGACACGTCCCTAACAACAAGCACATTGGCCCAACATGAAGCCGAGCGTGAAAAATAAAATGGAAGAGTAAACAGTAAAAAATATCATTAGCCTTCAACATAAAGGATAATTGCCACAAAGTAGACTCAGTGACTCAGTGTGTAAGACTACTAGAATTGATACAGGAAAACAGAAAAAAATTAGGAAAAGAAATCCAGTTTTAACAGTATTGCTTTGTATTTTCTCAAGTCAAGTGAAGTCAATTTTATTTTTTAAAGAGCACAATTAAAACAACAGCAGCTGACCAAAGTGCTATACAGTTTCCATAAATACAGTGATACAGTAAATAAATACACCAAACATATACAGTACATAAATTAAAGAACAGTACTCTCCTGCAAGTTTAAAAAGCTAAGTCAGACTGGATTTAAAAGTGCCTGACCTAACATCAAAGGGTAGACCACTCCAAAGAGTAGGGGCAGCTACTGCAAAGGTACAGCCACCTCTGAGACCACAGCACGACCAGTAACTTCTGCTCAGAGGACCTCAGTGATGACAAGAGAGAGTATGTACAGTATGTAAGAGGTCAGTAAGATAAGAGGGGGCAAAACCATTCAGAGTCTTGAAAACAAACAGTAAAATGTTAACCTCAATCCCGTTCTCAATTTCAATTAAAGACTGACTAACTGCTCAGACTCCACAATGGACTCTTTGCAAGAAATATGATCAGAGATTCTACAGAACCAAGTTTGGCTGGCCTTAATAAACTGCAAATCTAGCATTACAATCTTGTAACACCCAAGTTGGCAACCCTGCACTGGCTGCTTTTTAATTTCAGAATTCTCTTCCACGCTCAACGCACTATTTACAAAGCTCTCTATACTGCATACGCCATAAAAAGATGGGAGGTAACTGACATTCTGAAGACTCGTTAGATTCCACCAGCAAAGGCACCTTTACTTTTGTGGTACTTCCTTTGACTCATAAGATCGGGGCCGATATTCAAATCGAGGTTAATACTCCATTTGTTTGTTTCTGTATTATGTTATCCCATTAAGATGAAGTGTCACTTCATTTTCCAGTTCTCACAACCTTGAACTCAGTTAGATAAGCAAATACATGGATGTGAGTGATGTGCTGCGGAAAAAACATTAACAAATAATGAGAGTGCTGTGCATAATTCACTTGTGTATTATGATGCGGTTGTCAAAGGATAAGCTTTTAAAATGACTCAATTCATTAAAGGCAGTTTATCTGAAATGTCAAAAACATGACAGCGACCTCTTTGCTGGCTGATTATAGTTTTACACCATTCACATTTGAAACAATGGACCGGTGCTCCACTGGCGGTGTGTCCTGCCTTGTTAACAATGCTGCTGGAATAGGCTGCAGCTCCAGTCACCCTGAACTGAATTAAGCGGGGCTAACAATGTTCGCTTATGTCATATTTGAAAAGCAGGTGATTTGTTAGTTACCCCTGGACACATCCTTGCAGTTTTGATGTCAGTTGTCCTTCAAGATGGTTAGATGCAGAATCAATGGGTGTATGTTCACTCTGTTTGTTTCCTACCTCTTTCATTTGCTACATACAGTAGAGACAGTAGACAGAGTAGTACAGAAAGCTGTTTTGTCTCATGAGGCCATCATGATTAACCCTTTCTGAATTCACAGAAACCCATGAAGACTCATCTTTCAAACAGTCTGTTGGCTTAAGATGTTATTTTGTTCTGAAGCTGTCTGTAACAAACTGTTCATTTTAATTTTGGGCACTCACTCCATCTTTGACTCATAATGCAAATTAAACAAATAAACCTACAAAACCTACAAAGTCAGCAGTCCTTGGCTAGTTACCAGACTCCATCAGGTTTCATTAAAATGTGGACGTTTGTTATGATCTGCATATATGGACAAAGGTTTCAGTACGAAACTGAAGCAAATATTACACAGTGTTTATATTGTGGAACTCGATCGAGGGGCTTCTGCTGTCATAAGACGCACTTAAAAGAAAACACAAGGCAGTGGCCATGTTGGAAGATGCTATATTAGCATTTCCTCTTGGCCTGTCAGGCCTAACTGACCTTTTGTTTATTTAGCATGTGGGATATTTTCTGTTCTGCCAAGTTACTTGACTCATAAAGTTATAAAATAGTCACAAACATCGTTTGAAATTTGTCTCTTCAAATGTTAAGTCAAATCAATTTCAGCTTTCATTTATGATCGTTTGTCTTCAACGTGAAGCTGGTTAGACACTTTTTCATATTGTCGATTATCTGATAACTTGTTCTTCCAGTTTCCTGCCTGGTTTTTACAGTGTATCCTGCCACGGATGTCAGCTATGGTAATGTGTTGTTAGTCACACATGTGTACACCTTTTGTGCAAAAGGTAATAAATAAAAAAATAAGCTGCCCTAATGTGGAGTATTCATAAGAAATATAATGATTTACTGTACTTCATGAGGTAGAATAGTTGCATCCAATATTTGAAATATTAAAATGTGTGCTTCAGTCTAAATGTTTATAGTCTAAATATGTCACCCTCTGCGGTGGGTTGGCACCCTGCCCAGGATTGGTTCCTGCCTTGTGCCCTGTATTGGCTGGGATTGGCTCCAGCAGACCCCCGTGACCCTGTATTCGGATTCAGCGGGTTAGAAAATGGATGGATGGATGGATATGTCACCCTCTGATAGCAGCACATAGAGGGCTAGATATACAATATTATAAAGAGATAAACATCAAAAATATTTGCAGTCACTGATCTTGAAATTGCCTAAAACAATACCCTACAAGTTTATGTTTGAAATTTGTCAGTTTTGTACCTTCTGGTAGTGGCCCTTAGAGGGATAGGATCACCAGTAGAGAATCATATATGATTATTATATTTCTGAAGACCAACCTTGAAATAGTTTAAAATAATACTCCACATGCCTATATTACTGATTCCCATTTTTTCAAAGTTTTGTGGAAAGGGGTAACTTTAACCCCTTATTTCCGAATAGAGGGTGAACCTTTGGGCTCAATTGATGTAGCATGTGCAGCCTCTACTCCTTCTGATCATTTTGACGCTGAATGCCTACGTTTTCTCATTAGGGTGTAATTTTCAACACAAAATAGCCTAAAAAGGACAGGTTTTCAGGTTTAGAGGGACAAAAATGGGGGCTCCCAAAAAGCCTGCACCAGAACTAGACGTCAACATGTGTTGAATGGTATATCATAAGTGGGGGTTTTCTCATATTGGCCAGTCAGGAAGAGGTGGACAATAAAAACTGACGTGATTTCTATGCCTTCAGAAGTGATTCTTATGAGCACAAGGCACGTTTTCTCTGAAAGGCTAAGAAAGTGGCATTGCAGAACAAACACTGTATCACTCTCAAGGTCCTGTAATGCTGAATTCTCAAAAGGAGCTGCTTTCAAACATGACTAAGAATGAATTTACAACATGCTTGGTTGCCGTCTGTTTGCCGTTTTGTCTGCTTCTTAGCGTCTGCGGTATCTGAGCCTGGCTACTACACAACCGACTGTTTGAAAATGAGGGTGAAAATGCTGATTCATTAGCTTTCCAAAAGACCTGTGGAGGAGGAGGAAGACTGAAAATGATTCAAGTGGACAGACTTAAGAAGCCACTAGATAACACAGGAGGGCAACCAGGGGGCTTTCTGAGACGATAACAAGTATGGTCTTCTAGTCAAGCAAGGAGAACTCAATAGTGCTGCTCTTCTCAATCATGACGAGCTTCAGTTAGGTCTTATGTACTGCTGTTTGTAGCTTAGTAGTCAGACTGGAAATAAAATGGGGATGCTTCAAAACTCACTCTGGAACCAAAATCTGCCTTATCTTCCAGAATTTTATGCTTGATGGTCACTGATGGCCCTGCGGTGGGCTGGCGCCGTGCCCAGGGTTTGTTTCCTGCCTTGCGCCCTGTGTTGGCTGGGATTGGCTCCAGCAGACCCCCGTGACCCTGTAATTAGGATAATGGATGGATGGATGGTCACTGATGGTCCCGTGAATTACAGATACCCACCCGCCGCAGAGACACGACAGACCTCTGACCAAGCCGAGTACAACTCTTGCACCAGCTCTGCCTTCTTTGAATGCACTCTGTGAGGTAAAGCTGTGTGAAACCACAGGCAAAACTGCAGAGCGCACTTGCAGGACTGCAGATCCCTGGCTTGGTGACAAAGGCGTCAAGGTTTTCTTAATTTAGAACACTGAGGGCCGTGTCTACATTTAGCACAACTCTTTCTTTTATCTCCATTAGCCTTGACGTGCCAAAGCAACACATAACCTTCTACATGATGTCATGGTTCTGACAGGCTTCTTTCTCTGGCTCATGCATTTTTTTCTGCTTATTTAATTTTTTAAATATTATTGTGTATTTTTTGTTATTAATTCTATTTGTTATGGTGTCCTGGCTGTCTTATAGTTCTGTATCAGTGTGAAAGTAAGAAACCTTCATAAAAGGGACCAGAAAACGAAAGCAAGGTCAAAAAAGAAGCCAAAGATCATAACCAAAAATCAAACCAATCCGTCGTCAAGTTTTGAACATACAGTAATCCCTCCTCGATCGCGGGGTTGCGTTCCAGACCCCCCGCGATAGGTGAAAATCCGCGAAGTAGAAACCATATGTTTGTATGATTATTTTTATATATTTTAAGCCCTTAGAAACTCTCCCACATTGTTTATAAATATTCTCTGCACAGTTATACAGTAAACCCTCGTTTATCGCGGTTAATCTGCTCCAGACAGATAAATGAATTTCCACAAAGTAGGATTCTTTATTTATAAATCTAATATTTTCGCAGTTAGAGCATAGAAAACCTGTTTACGACCTTCTAAATACGTTTTTTAACATTATTAGAGCCCTCTAGACATGAAATAACACCCTTTAGTCAAAAGTTTAAACTGTGCTGCATGACAAGACAGAGATGACAGTTCTTTCTCACAATTAAAAGAATGTAAACATATCTTCCTCTTCAAAGTGCGCGTAAGGAGCGGAGAATGTCAGAAAGAGAGTAAAGTAAACAATGAAAAATCAATAGGGCTGTTGCGCTTTTAAGTATGCAAGCACCGCGATAAAGCAGCGGCAATGAAGGGATCAATGCGAAGGTAGCCTTTCAGCATTTTTTACAGGAGCTTCCGTATCTTCTAAGCAAACAGACTCTGTGCAAAAAGCCCCTCTGCTCACATCTCCTCAGTCAAGCGCAGAGAACGTCAGAGAGAGAGAGAGAGAGAGAGAGCGAGATTAAAGCAAACAATCAAAAAATCAATAAGTGTGCTTTTGGACGCACCTCGATAAAGCGGCATTTGTTAGAGGAGCGTCCGTATCCACTAGGCAAATAGCTTCTGTGCAAACGGCACCTCTGCTCACACCCCCTCCGTCAGGCGCAGAGAATGTCAGAGAGGGTGAGATAGAGGCAGAGACAAGCAAACAATCGAGCATCGCGCAGGAGGCATATCTAATAGCATTGAGGAGTTTTAGTTAATATGTAATACGTGCTCTGATTGGGTAGCTTCCAAGCCATCCGCCAATAGTGTCCCTTGTATGAAATCAACTGGGCAAACAAACTGAGGAAGCATGTACCATAAATTAAAAGACCCATTGTCCGCAGAAATCCGCGAATCAGCGAAAAATCTGCAATATACATTTACATATGCTTACATATAAAATCCGCGATAGAGCAAAACCGCGAAAGTCAAAGCGCGATACAGCAAGGGATCACTGTAAATCAAAAATCAAAGACCCAGATTGCAGAAACAAATGTTCAATAACCAAAATGAGTTTGAATTACAAATGAATACATTAATGGCGTTATTAACCAGTACTCAGTAGATTCAAGGTCACATGTGCTGACTGCATGCTGATGACATTACACATCCCGCACTCCCAGGTGGTTGTGGGTAAATTACCACAGCAACAGCCGAGATGACCCTAGCAAAATGGCGGCACACGTGACTAAAACAAGACAAAATAGGATTGAGGAAGGACATTCAAATTTCCATCTTTCTCAAAGCACATGCTAGAGAAAAACTGACATCTGAATCAGATTTCTCGGGTCAAAAACTCCAGAATAATAAAGAGATTGTGAAAATCTGTCTAGAAATAATCACAAAAAATTACAAACTTCAGTAATAACAGTTATATTTAAGTAATATTGTGTTGTTTATTAATTATTTTGCTAATCTGTATAATGTTAAAAATAAACACAGTTTTCTTTATTATCTACAATCTCTCCTATTTGTGGAGCTCAATGAGTCAGGGCCATCTGATTATGTTTGGTTTATGATTTTGATTTTTACATTTTGGTTGTTTTACAAGGTGCTGCCATCAGTTTTGCAATATTTGGATTTGTTTGCCTGAAAGGCAAAAATTATTCTTGCCCTTTTTTGTGTGTCCTTGTTTTAGTCCCTTTTTGTGTAATAAAATGTTAAACATTCAAGGAACTTTGTTTATTTTTGCATTTTTCTTCTTTTAGTTATTTGAACTTTGTCTTGTTAACTTTAAAAGCCTTAACTCCATTCTGGGCTTGTGCAGGCCTGAACGCCTGCAGTTTAAGTTTGGGGATAGTCTCCTTGGGGTTGAGGCATTACAATTGGGTCCAGAGCCAGAAATAAAGACTGGCCTGGCCCTTTGTGTGGCTTTCTGGGCTTTTTTTTGTGATGGATACCATAGCACAAGACAACAAGAAAGAGACGGAGTTTCAAAAAGAAAAGGTAAGGCTTTCAACTACAACATGAAGCATCTATCCTTTTCAAAATTATCCCAGATGAAAAAGTCTCTGATCTCTGATTCCGTCTCAGGCACATACAATTTATAGACATAATTTTGCCACCTGTAGACCTGAAAAGATATCAAAAATCAGAAAACAGGTTCTACTGTGTTCTGACAGGTGTGATCATGAAAATCATGGGGGCTTAGGAAGAACAGGGCTCTTAGACTTGAACGAGTGTGCAGACCCCACCTAACTGTATTGAGGGAAACAAAGAAAAACAAGCATGTAATAAGAAGGTTAGGGGCAGCGAGACTTGAATAGCCCATGCATAAGAATAGTAAACCGTTAATGAGCAGAGCAAGAGTAGGTAATAGGAGTATGGACGGGCACAAAACGACAGAGACAGCATCTGCGATTAAGAACAATATGTACATTATCTAAACCTGTTTATCCAGAGCAGGATCGCAGGAAACCTGGAGTCTACCCCAGCAGGTTTGGATGCAAGGCAGAACAATTCCTTGATATGTAATATGTATGATATGGTTGATGTTAAGAACAAAAAGAATGTGATATTTCAACTATCTATTTTGAAAGAGAGAGAAAAGCAGAAAAAAGGGGGACAAATATTTTAAAACATAATTCTGCTACTGGATTATTTTCACAATATCAGGTATTTTGAACTCTAAATATAAACTAATAAAAGATAAATGAATAAATATAAAATAAAAACAAAAACACATTAGTGGGTTTAGTTTTTCCCAGTTGGCAGATTCTCTTTGCCTACCTACCTGTAGTTCAGTAGAGACATTGCCAACTCGGGAATTCTAAAAGGTTTGTATCGCTTCGTTGTTAAACGATTTTTTTAAAGCAAAATTGATTGGTCAGTAATGAGTGATCTTGAATGATGACCTAGTCAGTCTCTCAATCAGTGTCGTCGTATTTTCAAAAAGGATTTCTCTTGTGAGAAGTGGCAGGTGAGTTATTGTTAACAAAAAGCAGTCATTTACTTTATTTACACGTTATTTACTTGTGATTTTTCTTTCCATACGGTAAAGGTTTTGTTGATCAGCACATTTTGATTACAGCAGTTTGAATCACATCTTGATATACAACAAGTGCAAAGAAAGGCGGCACAGTAAATCATTTTCAATTTCACACAATTTACGTGCCCGTATTCAGCTTGCTCTGTCACTGCAAATGCTGCGTGAACACTCGCCCTCCGTCACCAGCCGCCGATCACAGGATGAATATATGTAGATGGCTCATGGTGGATGACTTTCTGTTTTAGAATTAAAAGTTACAAGGGTTCAAGACTAACGGCAAGAACTTTCATTCAAAAGCGAAAACCAAAAATATTTTTAGTAAATTATTATTTTACTTCAGTTAGTCTTTCCAGTGTGATATATGGCCGGCAGTTGATCCAGGCCAATACCCCCGCACCTCTAGATGGAGTCCTCCCTGCAACATGGAGGGGCCCAGAGTTCCAGCAGGGCGTCATGGACATTGGAGTTTTATTTCACAGCCCTGCTGGATACCGTGGAGCCCACCAGGGGATGCTGCAGGGAGGCACGGTGATTTATATTTTCCATATAGCCTGGAAGTACTCCCTAGTCACGGGGACAGGAGAGATGAAGTACAGTGGAACCTCGAGATAGGAGTTTAATTCGTTCCAGCTCTGAGCTCGTATAGCGAATTTCTCATATCTAGAACAAACTTCCCCTGCTTCGCTCCTGCTGAGCGTCATGTGATCATAACTGAGCTGATGATTCTTCTCTCTCGTGCGCGTCTCTCTCTCCTTATCTCTCTCTCTCTCTTCTTTTCTCTCTCGCTCGCTCTCGCGCACCTCTCTCTCCTTATCTCTTTCGCTCGCTCGCTCGCGCGCCTCTCTCTCTCTCTCCTTATCTCTTTCGCTCGCTCGCACGCGCGTCTCTCTCTCTCTCTCCTTTTCTCTCTCGCTCGTGCCTCTCTGTCTCTCTCTCTCCTTATCTCGCTCGCTTGCGCGCGCACCTCTCTCTCTCTCTCTTTCTTCTCTTGAAGGCAATCGTCTCCTGTTCTCCGTCTGCATGTCCGCGGTATTTTTGGATACGCTTATATGGCGAACTGCTACAGTGAAACAATGAAATCACAAGCACACAAGCGCGTAGATCCTCACGCTACGGGAGAACAAGGAACCCTGAGTGAGCTGACGGGCTGGCAGAGTCAGCTTGGGTGAATCCCCGAGTCGAGGCGGATCGGGAAACGCATCACGCATACCCACAGCCTGGCTCGTGACTCTTTACGCGAGGCAATGCTCGTATTTAGATCCGAATTTTTCGCTCATACTTTCCTCTTATCTTGAATTTCTCGTATACAGAGGTGATCGTATCTCGAGATTCAACTGTACTTCCGGGCTGAAGAAAAGAAGGAGTTTTCACCTGACCCGGAAGTGTTATAAAATCACATGGTCTCAGGGACAGAAACACTTCCAGGTCAAGGACTATAAAAGGACGATGGGAGATCCCAGCAGGAGAGCCAAGTTGGGAGGAAGTGTGACTGAGCTGCTGGGTGGATTGGAGGATTATGTATTGTATTGATTATTGATTTATTATTGAGAATTGTGGCGGTGCTTTGTGCACATTATTCTAAAAATAAATTCATCATTTTCGACTTTTACCTGGTGTCTGACATGTTGTCTAAGGGTTCAGGGGTTGATAGCGCCCCCTATCTGTCACACCAGCTACTTTAATTGTTTCATTTAGTTTTAGTTTTCCATTTCAGTTTAGTTAATTATTTTATTTCAGTTTACAAGAATGTTTTTTGAATAATAGTTTCAGTTTTGATTTTAGTTTTTGTTAACTATAATAAACTTTAAAAGTAATGTCCTCCACACTGCTCAGAAGACACTGGCCTCACGCTTATTTTTTGATTCACAGTGGTTGTTTCATTTTCTTTACTGTATTTAAAAGATTTGAACAGTTTTACAAACTCCTTCATGGGACTTGCATGTGTAAAGGAAGATTTTAAAGAAACCAGTTTTCAACCAAGTTACTCGCCTAATCCCAGTTTTGCAGATGCATGTAAATGTGTTCATTGACAGCAGAGTCCAACTTAAGTGATTTAAAAACTGCTTTGACTGATGTGCTTTTATTAATTGTTGGTTGAAGGTGCTCTCTGGCTAATTGCAGTTCAAATTACTTTGAACCCAAGGGAATGTAAGATCTAAATTGAAGTCTCAAGCTCAAATTGCTGGTTTTAATGAACCATAGTGTACAGGAAATCATTGTGGAAATTTGCCAAAAACACTGGTCTGTACCACAATTCTCCGGCATAAGCAAATGGTGCACTTCATAGATGTAGGTGTGCTGAATCAATTTATGAAACTGGAATTTCTCTACCACAAGCCGTTTGTGTGAGATATCAAATTAAGTGAAAGGCTCCATGTTTCCCACTAAGCCTCTATTCAATCCTGAACTGTCACTTTTTTACCCTCCAACAATTAGGCACCTATAGCACCATGCAAGTGTACTTATCCTAGCTCACTTCATACTTTATGATGTTATTGTTCCGACATCACAAAAAAGTGAAACGGGGAAGGTTATCAAAATAGACCTACAACAACAGGCCAGAATCCTCACTTGCCATGCCCCAATATAGGTCTCACCCAGGCAAGCCTGACTCTAAGAAGCAGGGAGGCTCTGGGCATGCTTGGAACAAGCTTTTAAAATATTAAAAATGCTTAAAAGTCTCAATACAACAAATAAGGCCTTCATAGAGGGAGAACCGTGAAAACTTCAGCTTGCATATAAAAAGTCACACAAGAATCTTTGCAAAAAATCATTATTTATTTACAAATGTGGATGAATACAAAAAAATGGTCAAAAGAGCAAAGATTCCTAAAGGGCCAACCAATCAAACACAATCAAAAAGAAAAATCCAATAAATAGAGCAAAAAGTCAGCAAACCTAGTAAATCAAAAAAGAAAGACAATACTCACAATAAGCTCCACAATTTCGCTTATTGAATCGCTAAGGCCTTGTTCACACGGGCGTTAAAATCGAGCGCTTTTTGCGTCAGAAGCGTCCGTGAGCGGATCAAGCGCCGAGTGTTTTCTACATGTAGGAGTCAATGAGAGTGTTCACACGGGCTTTGGTGACGGCGCTTGTCCGCTGCGCGCTTATACGGCATCAAAAACGTTGCATGCAGCTTTTCTTGGCGCTCAAAACCCAACGAACGCAAGGAAACCGCTTCGCTCGTTTTCTGCGCGTTTATTTTACGCTTCGGAGGAGCGGGGGGGCATTCAGGGCATAACACCGGTGTAAGCGCACACTCGACTACTGTTTCCTTACCTCAAAGTGACAAGAAGTCTCTCTTCGAGGCTAACACCAAGTCGCATATTGGTTGATCGGCGTGCAATGTGGCATTGCACCAGCTGCAGCAGACAATCAAAAGTGGAAACCGACATCCAACAGTAATTAAAAAACTTGCGCGGAAATTTTCACATTTCTTCATAAAGCACAAAAAAACTTCCTTTAACCCGACGTTGTGCAGTCAGAGGATGAACCCAGTAGTGGCGGCGATTTTTTCTCTCCCTTCGTCACCGTATTACGAGTATTTTTAAAACAAGAAGATTAATATCTAACATAGCAAAATGGTCCATATTGAAAGGAGGCACCTCAAATAAAACGACAAGGGCTTTCATATCCAGTTCCCGACACTGCCTCCACAGGTTAACACACAAACTACAATTTGGGCTGCAGGCTGGCGTTAGACAGAGACAAACGAACGCCGGTGTAGAAGTCAATCGATCGCCACCACAAAATGCAACATAAATGTCTAGGACGTTCAGAGCAAGTTCTTAATCCAAAAACTTAACGCCCATGTGAACAAGGCCTAAGGGACTCCCTGCCTTTAAAGCCTGGGGGCGGCCCTTCAGCGGTGATGTAAGCAAAGCCCCACCCCTGGAGGGTTCCACTAACAATATACAAGTAATATGAGAGAACAATGTCACACACATAGAAACTACTTAATAAATAAAAAGAGCAAAATTAACAGAAAATAAGTAATTAGGATAAATATATGATAAATAATTCACAAATAGCAAAAATAACAATAAATCAGAAAATAAACATTACACAAGGAGACTCCATAGTAGGAGCAACACCCACAGTAAAACAAATTCTAATTTATGAACTGGGGTCCAATGTTGGTGCACAGGTTTTCATGAACAGTGACTTGCTATAAAGCCTAACAACCCCCTGTCAGAACTGACCATCGCTGCTCTGTTAGTCTTGGATGCCACTTAGGCTTCTGGTCAATGTACTATCCTCTCTCATCACCTTGACATTTATTGGCATTAAAGCCTTATACATGCAAGTACATCTCTAGATTTTATTCGTTTATAACCCTAAAGGCACTTTAGGTGGCCAGGAGATAACCCAGAAATTCCCAGCGTCCCCCTTAGCCTCTCAGGTATAATTACTCTACTTGCTTATCCTTATTTAGTCTGTGATCCTAAGATAAGTCCACATTCACATAAGTCTGAAGTGATGTGTTGATTACAGGCGGGCAGTACACAGACAGATGAGAGGCTTCATGTAATCTCAAGGAGCCTTTTCACTTCTAAGAAATCCTGAAAATATTTTGACATTATTAGCTACTTTATAAAGTTCAGCTCATTTGACCCTGTAGCCATTCTTTCTCCTCTGAATTGGCATGTTACATGCGTGCTCTGCCAAAAACAAGTACCACACCTTGTGCCCACAGTCAAGACAGGCCAGCTAAAGAATTTCAGGCTCATGTTTCTTCCTCACTGAGCAGAGTGAGATGCTTAACTCAGCTGGAGCTCATTATGTTGTCTCATTAGCCTGTGGCATGGAAATCAGCAACTTGCCATGCGATCAGTCAGCGGCATGATTACGCAGGATATTATCAAGCAAATTATTAGGAGACATATTACTACCTCCACAAGTGGTCTGAGCTGCACATTTCAGGAGTTTATTTAGCTTTGAATTTGAAAGATGAGTAAAGCAGGCTTTTATGAACGTGATTGTGAACTTCTGAAACCTAATTCAGCACTTCAAAATTGGAATTAAAACTCCAAAAGTAACGGGCAATTCCCTTTGTCTATACTCTTACAGATGAATGAAAATTCTTTGGACTTAAGGGATATTTTTAATTTAGACAGACCGATTACAGGACTGTGGCATATGAGCTACAAGGAAAGACTAAAAGAACTGAGATATTTATGTTTTGGTAACGAATAGTCAAGAGGTGACATAAAGTTATAAATGGAATTCGTACTGTTGATGCTAGCGTAGCTGTGTTTCTATTCACCTCCTTACTGCACATTTTGAAATTGGGAAACAAAAAAACGGTAATTCAAACATGTGAATTTCTAAAACACTCTCAAAATTTGTAAAAAAAACATTATACGCTCGCTTGAGGTACTTTTTCATGCAATCCGACAAAGCAATAATTCACAAAACTGCAATGGAAACACTTTTTTCGCATTTATGTCATATGACATGATGTAAATTTTCAAATACCTGTGGAAATGTGATGGGGCGATTGCAGCAGCATCATGAGCACAGCTGGGTGTCCCAACACAAATGTCCAATGATCATTAATCTGTCATAAATGACCGCCAGCAGAACAATACATGTCCAGCCTTTCCTGTTAACATATTTCAGAAACCTGTCATTTGGTGCACGAATAGGGATACGTGAGCCGTCGACTACACCATACACCCGAGGTATTTTGTGTGCCTTGTAATTGTGCTGTGAAATCTGACATTACCTCTTCCACATCAGGTAAAGTGGTGCATTACCTCATTCATTTGAAGCATTTGACCTGACAACACTGCGTATATTGGTTTTGCTCACATCAAAAGTCTTGGCAAAAACCCTGTACTCTGCACAGGTAGCCAGTTTATAAAACACATCGGCTATGCGCTTCTTGGTCGGGACTGGCTCCCTCGTGTATGCTACGGCAGGAGACACAAGAAGACCCATTGCACTGCATAATTCCATAATTATTGAGACTGCTCACCCTAAAATTTTGTACCCAGAACTCCTCAATAAAATCACAGTGGATGATTTCAAAGAAATCCCTGATATGGGGCCCCTGCCAAGTAAAGGGAGTTTGTCTTCCCTTTACGGTATTCAGTTGCGAATTGAAATAACAGAACCAATACTCATCATATTGGTCATTGATTTTAATTTCAGGTGATAAAACAAACTTTACATAAAATTACTCAATGGGAACACAGACAATTCGCTTTTGTGTTTTGTCGACTGTGGTCCCCGGCCGGGGCAGGAGCCCGGCCGGGACGCCCAGGAGGACCAGAGGAGGGCTTATGCCTCCTCTAGACCGCGAGGGGGCGTCTGTCCTGGTTATGCTGGGGGCCACGGGTAGAGGGCTTGGAAGCCCAACCCTGTAGGGGCCCGTGGCCACCGCAAGGCGGCGCCCAGGTGCCTGAGGAACCCTGGAGCCCAGCACTTCCGCCACACCAGGAAGTGCTGGGGGGAAGATGACCCGGGTGCGCAGCCAGCACTTCCGCCACACTGGGGTGTGGCTAGGACTGATTACCGGGAAGCAGCTGGAGCCCATCTGGGTTCCCATAAAAGGGGCCGCCTCCCTCCAGTCAGGGCGGAAGTCGGGTGGAAGAGGACGGAGCTGGAGTGAGGACTGGAGGCAGCCAGGAGAGAGAAAGGCACAGGACTGTGTGGTCTGGACTTGGGGGAATCGGTGCTGGAGGCACTGGGGTTTGTGTGTGCATGGTAAATTGTAAATATTATAATAGTTGTAAATAAACAGTGTGTGGTGGAACTATGTCGTCCGTCTGTCTGTGTCCGAGGCCCAGTCCACACGACTTTCAGAAGTATTGTTTCTATTTTGTTCATATCAGCAATGAAAACGCAGCTACTGACATCTTCAGCAAGAACATGTTGATTAAGTTTGAATTTTCCTTAACATTAGAAAGTAAGTCTTCACACAGACAACCATGGAGTTATAGAATAAACTGTCAAGCAGACCAATACATAGTAATATAACTGTAAGTCAATAATTATCTGCACTTTTGTGATCATTTTGTTTTGGTTGGCTAGACAGCTTTCCCCATGCAGAGGAAGAATAATGGTGTGTGTGTGTGGTCACCATGGTAAAGTTTCGACCATGATCAGTCATATTCTTTTATTGTTTCCTAGGAGTCAATATGGCCTCTACATTGAAAGTGTGCTGGGGCCAAAATTCATAGAAACCTTTCTGCGCAGTATGAAGACAATGTTTCCCAATGGACTGAGAAGTTCAAAAACGGTTTTGCTAAGGAGAAGGACACAAACCCGCCTCCACGATCGAAGATAACATTGAGCAAGTCTTTGCCATGATTCTGATAAACCGATGAGGATTTTAGTCCCAATACACCTTAAGCCCATAAACAGCAGATCACACCTCACTACTCTCCTTTATTGCATACAGGGAGTGGAGCGGCCAAGTTTACTTCTAGAAAACAACAAGAGAATCTGTCTGATCAAGACTGAAACTTTACCACTGTTCCCACTCCCACACCATGTTTCCACATGTGCACGGGGAAAGTTGTATAGCCAACTAAAAATTACAAAAGTACAGATAATTATTGACTTACTCTCTTACACTGGGGATATTCATATTTTGACTTGAAAAGAGTTAGGTCTGCCTCTTCTGTGTTCTCAAGAATGGAAGTAGAAAATGAAAGCATGGTAAGACAAGGAAGTGACCAATATCTGCCTTTTTTGCCATCAGAAGTTATGTGATAAGTAATGAGCAAAATGATCTAAATAAAATTAAATCTGCAGCAAAATTCAGTCTTTCACTGTTTTACTTTCAGCGAAATTTGTGCCATTGACAGAAGAAGGAAGTTGTGCCATGCATGTGTATGATCAGGTCATCTTCTCATTATCTGAGGTATGTTAAGACAACCGTGGGATCAGAGGGGGCACTATCGATGTTTCGTCTCCCTTTCCTTCCACAGAGTCAACAAGATGCCCAGTGGGAGCAAGTGACTGTAAAGTCAGGATGCCCCAGAAGGTGGCATCTACGTGTGGACTGAGTGCACCGCAGGACTGACCTCCGACACAAACTGACCAGCTTGAGAGAGATGATTAAAAGAAGCTCAAAGGCTACATTTGTTTATTCTGTACCCAAGACTTTCCCATGCAAACAAGCACTTGTTTTACTTTACATTTTCAAAATAATTAAGTGGAACAACCCTGTTGGTGTGCCAACATTTCTTCTGGGTTTGGTGATTGTCTCACCTGAGGACAGGTGTTTAGTCCCTGTTTGGAAGTGCTTATATGCATTAAATCTGTCAAGCAGTATGTCTATAAAAATGCCACATGTAGGCATTTTGTTGCATTGCCATAAATGTTCTGGTAGTACAATCCCCACTTTGTCAGTTATAACAATTCAATCCAGTTACCCTTTTAATGGTCGCAATCCTAAAGATGCACTGGAGACAGAAAAGAAATTTGAAGCTCCACAACACTTGGAGAAACCACATCTTTGACTTCTTCTACAGAAAATCAAGACAGAGGAAAGGGAAGCTATTGGCTAACAGAATGGATGCCGTGCAGCGTGATTTTCTTGTGAAGAAAACACAGTAATAAGCACAACTGGTTTGTTTGGTGTGTCTTTGTGTGAAAAATGACTAACACGTCAATTTTCTTTAAAAAATCACGCTGTGCTCCTTTGCAGTGATGTAAATGAGAGACATGAACAGAAGAGATTTGACAAGAGATTTGCAGCATTAAGCAGCTGCAGAAAAGAACACTGGTTAACATGGAAGTATGAATGAGGCTTTAATATTCCATGTTTTCTACCCAGGAAAACCTTTAAAAACCACCATAAAAACTGTTTTCGTTAATTTCTTGTATTGCAATTGCCAAAATCTCCTGCAAAACCACCTTCAGGGTGTAACAGTACGTGAATGGAAGCTTCCCTGTTCTGTTCATCACTATACACGAAGGCTTCACTTACTGTTTGACAATTTGTCTCCAGGTCATGAAAATTCTTAGCAGGACAATTTAGTTGAGTGCTTTGAACCCTAACACCACATTGTAGCTTTCCTACGACAACAGAGGACGCGCTTTACACTGTTAGCTATTAGTGGCCAATTAAAGCCTAAACATTTAAATCCTTCTGTTCCTTATTGATTCACAAACAATAAAGCCTTATGTATTAAGATACTCCAGAAACGCTAATGCAAAACATATGTCCAGCTCATATAAAAATGAATTAACAGTTCAGATAATTTGTTCCATATCGTATTTTATGCTTTTTTTTCTCCATTTCACAAGCATAGTAAAGAAAATTCAATGTCTGAATTTGGATGTCTCATAGAAGCTTGTAATGTCGTAAAAACACTTTGAAGCTGCTTGGCTCAGTGAGGCCTAAGTGCCTGCTGACACTTATTGGCATGAGTCTGCAGTGCAGTGTGGCTACGGGGCACTGGGTGGGTATAATCCAGAGAGGGTGCTGCCCCTCTTAGGCTAGAAGCCTCAGTTCACTCTTCAGAATGCAGCTTTGGCATTTGCTGGCAGATAGTAGGCCTCGCTAGTGACTTTGATGCTGCACCCTGCTTTCAGTGACACACTGATTCTTTTTTGTGACCTCGAATGAGTCATTTACCAGATGGCTTGTTAGTTTGCACCTCTTTTCAACACGTTTTCCTAAATAACTACAGTACAAATTCTATCTATCTATCTATCTATCTATCTATCTATCTATCTATCTATCTATCTATCATATAGTGCATTTTCTTATCTATCTTATTAATATATCTATTGTAGGAGGCATACAGGGTGGACAGGCATCCCGGCAGGACATCGGGAAGATCCCTTAACCGGACAGGAGGCCGCAAGAATACAAGAAAGCATCCCGGACAAGAGAGGGAAGGAGGCTGCACCCGGACAAGGCTGCCCTAAGCAATGGATGGACATCCCAGCCGAACATGATTCCAGTACCTTCCCTGGCCAGGATAAAAGGACAGGGAAGGACTGTCACAGAGTGATATTTATTCCCCTCAGGTGATAGACGTCAGCAGCCCTCCATATCGGGAACCAGCAGGGAATGCAGGGAGATGTAGTCTGGCAGCACAGCCCTGATGGATTGTGTGGGTGCTGCAAGGGGGCACTGTAGGGAGATGCACTCCCCAATTTATGGGACTTCCATATGACACAGTGCTTCCATCGGGCAGTGGTCCTGGCACTGGAAGTACTCCCAGGTCTTCAATAAAAGGGACCACACTGGCTTATCCAGGAGGAGGGTAAAATACAATCAAGTCCAAACCACAGCTTTATATAAGCAGGACAAACTGCTCCATTGTCTCTAAAAATGCCATATAAATGTAATTCATCCATTCCTTATCTAATCCATTTGAGAATCAGGAACCAACCACTGACACACTGTCAGTCTATTGCAGTGCACACAATAAACTCAATAAGATGCTTTACTAATTCTTTAATTTGTATCCCTAAACATTCACAGTCAAACACTTTTCTGCAACACAGTAGCTGCCCAGTTTTTGTGTGTATTTACACCAAAAAGAATATCCAGCACCTTCAGAAGGTTTTCACACCCCTTCACTTTTGTCACATTTTGTTACGTTGAAGGCCTTAGGCTAAAATCATTTATGTTAATTTTACCTCCTCAGACAGCACTCAATACCCTAGTATAACAAAGATAAAACAGGATCTTTAAGAATCTCTTGAAATGCATTAAAAATAAAAAACTGAAATATCCCATGGACACAAGTATTCAGACCCTTTGGCCTGAAGCCCCTTTGGCCACAATTCCAGCCTGGAGTCTTCTTGGGTATGACGCGGGGAGCTTCACACACCCATATTTGGGGATTTTCTGCCATTCTTCTCTGAGATTCTCTCAAGCTCTCTCAGGTTGGATGGAGACCGTCAGTGGACAGCTGTTTTCAGGTCTCTCCAGAGATGTTTGAAGCCCATGTTCAAGACCATTCACAGAGTTAACCCAAAGCCACTCAGTTGTTGTCTTTGCTTTGTGCATTTTGGCCATTGTCCTGTTGAAAGATGAACCTTCAGCCAAGTTTGAAGTCCACAGAGTTAGTTAGTAATTACAAATACATGTTGATGCCTAAAGTCTTTCCTAAAATTCTTTCTTTTTAAATATGCTTTAGATCAAAAGTAACATAAGGTCTTTCCTTTGTTTGTGATGCAAAGATGGGATGTTATTCCACCATCTTTTATAGTGGTGACATGATGATGTTATATGTCACCACCCTGTCATGTGATAGTAAGACATTGTTGTTAATAATATGTAGGCGACACCCTGGAAAGTATAAAAGAAGGCTTCGTACTGTCAGGAGGCCATAATGGAAGGAGCGGGCATACAAGGCCACCAGGAGCAGCTCATTGGCCCCTACAATAGGTGGCAGTGTTCCTCAGGGCTGAATCACTTTAGGAATTAGTGATGGGTCGTTCTTGAATGATTCATTCATTTTGAACGAATCTTTAATGTGACTCGGGAAGAACGAGTCGTCTCGTGGGAGTGATTCGTTCAGTCGCGCATGCGCAACTTCCTATAGTTTCTGTATTGGAATTGATTCACCTGTTTCGAGTCTTCGGGTTTTTCGAGTCGTTCGTTCATCATGTGACAGCCCCATAAGCTTAACCTATGCAGTCTGAGCCGGAAAGAGAATTGAACGAAATGACTCGAAAAATGATTCGTTCATTTTGCTGAGCGAGACTCAAAGATCCGAGTCAGTAAAATGATCCGAACTTCCCATCACTATTAGGAATCCCCTAGGGTGGCATGGGAGTTGTAGTCCAGATATGCAGCCCTGTTAGGGTATTTGGGAACCAGCAGAGGGCGCTGATGGTTGAGGACTGAGACAGGAAGCCAGAAGCAGTTCCCGGGTTGACTTTAAAACAGAGCCCACTGCCACACTAAATTGAGAGTCAGAGTCAGGAGGACAACAGGCAGCACTCAACTGGTGGACAGAGGGTGGAAGAATTTGATTTGCATTGTGATTTGTTTATTGTTCTTGGAACAGGTGATTGTTAAAAGGTGTATTGAGTAAAAAAAATATCTTTTTTATTTTATCCCAGAATCGTGTTGGATATTACTATGGTTGCAGTTTGGGGTTCAGTGGTGCCCCCAGGAGACTGAAAACATAATAGCATCACTAATAAAAATAATTCAGTAAATAGAGACACCTATTATAAAAATAAAAATAAAAGTTTGAGAACTTTATTAGAAAGAAGGAGGGTTTGGGCCTTTGTTATTTAAGAGGACTTTAAGCAAAGATACAGACCTGATAGCATTGACATGGAGGATCAGAGTGTGACTCACAGCTTGGCCACTGGCTGTGTGGATTTTGCACATTTGAGCCATGCCGGTATTGATTTCCTCACAAACTATGCATGTGACTTTAATTACACTCTCAAAGTGAACACAATATGATAGACTAATGATTGTGCCCTAACATTGTATTTGATCCTGCCTTGTGCCCACTGCTGTCGTTCAATACTAATGTTATGGAATGAACAGAAGCGGGCATTAAGTGGTGCTTTCTTTCACAGTAACAGCAACAACCTCTAAATAATAAACTTAAATTGTGAAAAGCCTAATATAATTTCTTCTGTTTTAATATCACCAGAAATTGAAAGGTGTTTTTCAGACAGCACTGGCTGTGAATGGCAGATTTGGACTACTGAGACTGCACAGCCAGGGGAAGCTTTTCTTTTAATATTCATATTTCTTCAGTTTATTTAGGGAGCAGTGCTCAGCATTACATGTCATTTGGCTCAGGGTTTCCTCCAGAATCTGCAATTCTGAAAGTGTATTGAAGGACGTGGTTCACATGGTATCGAGACTAGACAGTAGATGATTGCTCTAGCATATGTTTCTGATTTTTTTGTGTGGTGAACATAGACACTTTTGAGAAATGAGAAGAGTAATGGGTTATAAAAAGACATTTTGGCTTACCCTATAATGACTGATGCTAAGAAAGCTTCAGACTCCCTGAATTTATTCCATATCTTTACTGTCAGTTGTTTTTTCCCCTTGATTTCATCACTCATCTGCATCATGCAGATCCATAAAAATAAGCTCACTTATGTGTCCAGCAATCTGTTATATCAACACCCACTCACAGTGAGCTTTAAATTTGAATAATGAAGGGGATGAGCATAACACAACGGCACAGGATTACATCAGTGCTGAACCAGCAGCAGTATGAGCTGGCAGTCCATCATTAAAATGAGCCGCTTCACCGCCAGCTGCAGGGGAGCTTATAATATGGACAATCCAGCAACAGTCGCATGTCACTACTTAGTTTGTCTAAAGCTAGTGGCCCTTCTAAGGATAGAGAAATAAAATGAGCCTGAATCTATTCAGTGCTAGTCTCACATAGCCAGATGTGACTGGGGCTGTGTGAGACTTGGTCAGTGCTGGCAAGCACTGCACATTGCTACAATATCAATGATAATAATACGTCTTTTCATTTACAGTATATAGTGCTTTTCTCACTATTTACATAGTAAGTGGGGTGCCACTTCAAAAACCACTAATGTGCAGCACCCACCTGGATGATGTGACAGCAGCCACTTTTGTGGCAGTACGCTCACTACACATTAGCTGTTAGGTGGTAATAAGTGGCGGGAGACAGTTAGCCCATTAGAATCAAGGGTGTTTAGGCAATGGAGGGAAAGTTAGCCTGGACATCACCATACACCCTGCTCTTTATGAAGGATGCCCAGGGATCTTTTATGAAAGTCAGGATCTCAGCGCCATTTTTACAGCACAGTGTCCCCATCACTCTACTGGAGCATTGGGATCCACATTCAGGCTACAGGGTAAGGAACCCCTGCTGGCCTCACCAACACCTCTTTCGGCAGCACCCCAAACTTTTCCTAGATAGTCTTCCATCCAAGTATTGGCCAGTCCCAAACATGCTTAGCTTCAGGTGGAAGACCTCTTCTGAAGTGCATATCAATTACAATCACTCATTCCAAGGGAAATTCTTGATAACTCTGAATTTTATAGACTTCCAGGGCTAAGGGGTTACCATTGATCACAGAAGAATGAAATGAATTCTGATGTATGAATGTTGCTCATAAATTTAAAGGGGTTACATAAACACCCCTCTCTGGTCTGTGAGCTGGGCAAGCAATAGACTGTTTTTTAGGAAATAAACCATACTCACTTCATGACTGATACATGGAGGTGTTAAGAAAAAGATTCATGTAACTTGAGTACGTAACTGCCATCAAACAGTTGTCACTGTATATGACCCAATATTTTCTTTTCTATGAAATACTGGAACACGTAATGGTGGGTTTTCTTGCCAACGTTATTCATCCATCCAGTTTATTCAGGGCAGGGTCATGGGGTAGCTGGAGCTTATCTTAGCAAACACAGGGCAAAAGGCAGGAACAACATTTTGAAAGAGAGTCAGTCCATTGCAGGTGCCATCATCATCATCAACAACAACAACAACATTTATTTATATAGCACATTTTCATACAAACAGTAGCTCAAAGTGCTTTACATAATAAAGAATAGAAAAATGAAAGACACAATTATAAAACAAAATAAATCAACATTAATTAACATCGAATAAGAGTAAGGTTCAATGGCCAGGGGGGACAGAAAAAACAAAAAAACTCCAGACGGCTGGAGAAAAAATAAAATCTGTAGGGATTCCAGACCATGAGACCACCCAGTCCCCTCTGGGCATTATGCCTGTTCCGGCTGTATAAGGTACTGCGTTATTCTCAAAAACGGTCAGGTGTTTTAGCATTATGTCAACAAAATATGCATAACTGTAGGTCATTCTGTCTAAAATAAATCTTTTAATCGCTATGTACAATTTCTTGTATTAGGAAGTTGTCATTTGTCGCATATGGAGTATTTTGGGGTTAGATATTTGTACAGCACCACTGCAGCAATTGCAGGTTAAGGGCTTTGCTCAACGGCCCAACAGAGTAGCATTTCTTCTGTCACTTCTGGGATTCGAACTGGAAACCTTCAAGTTATAAGCCCATTATTTGTGTTTTGTAAATTAAATGCAGTAATATTGCTTCGCTGTCATTTTATAAATAAATCTGAAGCATTTTTCAGGGAAATAATTAATAAAACATTATGTATTTTTTCTGATACATAAGAATATCGTGTTACGAACGTCATCAGAAATGGAACTCATCTCTAACCCCAGGCCTGCCTGTACATTGTACAGTACTTGTAATTAATCATTTAATATAACACTGGGTTTATAACAAAAACAAAGAAAGAAAGGAAAAAGGGAAGGAAAGAAAAAAGAGTGGTTAAACGACACAAGATGTTAAACATAGTTCTGCTAACTGACAATTTAACAAGAAGAAAACGTAAATTTCAAAGAAGGACTGACAATCAAATGGAGCTTAGCGAGAAATGATATCCAGGGTTGGTAGAAATCAAGATCTGATGCCTATACAAGGAAGAGTTTCCTACACTGAAAATCCTCAAATTGGCACAAAGCAATTTTTGAAGTTTAGGTGACAGATGTGAGGATAAGTAGAGAATGAGACATTTTGTCTAGAATCCACAAAGTTCTGGAGTTTGAGGTTTGCATTGATTGTCACAAGTGATGCAGTCGTTGCAGTCTTGTCATAAGGACAGCAGGGTTTGTGTCGAGTGTGTTTCCTGTGTGCAGTATGCATGTTTTCCCCATGGGTTTCCTCAGGTGCTCTCATTCCATCCCTCTGTCCAAAGACATGCTATTTAGGTGGACAGTTGATGTTAAATTGGACCCTGGTGTCTGTGTGTGTGTTAACCCTGAGATGGACTGGCAGATCCAAGGTTTGTTCCTGCCTTGAGACCAATGATGTCTGAGATAGGCTCCAGTTGTCCTGTGACCCTGCTCAAGACAAGTGGGTTAAGAAAATGGATGGATGGAACATTAATGAGTTATGAGTGCCACAGACACACATGAACGGACAAATTCACACATATACATTTTTCCGTAAAGGATTAAATCATGTTCAAGATTCATTTTTCATAAAATTATTTAATTCAATGAATGCTTGAACTTATAATCCTGTTACAAAACGTCCTTCTACATAGAGTATGGAGAAAGTAAAAATAAGGATATCAATGTATTTTAGAAAGTGTGGCCTGTTCCTGCAAAGGGCATGCCAAATGCGGTCAATTCATACTGCAATCAAATGAGCAAACTTGTAAAATTTACACTACGATAGCATTGTGACAGCTCAAGTCTTTTAAAGTCACTAAAACTGAAAGTGATGTTATTGAAAATGTCTGTGACAGTACTTTTTTTCATTTATTTTATTGGACTTATTAAAATCAAATAACATTCCATACAAGTAAGTCAAATTTTACAAAACTAGGTTTGAATGAAATCAACCCCCAACTGTACTTGTTTTCTGCACAGACTCCACTTTGGCTCAAAAAGAAATGAAGTGAAATTACTGTGCATCCCAGATGCAGGCCTGGGTTCAAGCCCTACCTCAACCTTCACTGAATGACAATTCTTGCTTGACCGCAGTGGAGTTTCTCTGAGAATAGCCAGAGGCTGTAGCTGGGGAATACAGACAAAGACATTGCATCACAATGTAGATCTTTTTACTTGGGGTTATGCTGGGGCTGATATTGACCCAAGACTCCCTTTTACTAGTAAATGCAGACTACGGTTGAGCTTCAGCAGGAAATCAAGTCATCTTGGCAGCCCCTCTTAATATCCCATGTTATGGAAAGCAAAGTGGCCCAGTGTGAGTTAGTGTGTGGTTAGGTCCTACAATGGCCAGTCATCCTGTCGTCCTGTTTGTTCCTGTCTTGTCTTTGTGTTGTGGTGGACGGCTGGGGATCCTACCCAGTCGGGATGCCTGTAAGAACAGGGATGAACTTCGCAGCTCTGATTCCGTGGCCCCCATGCAGACCAGGGTGGCTGTCCTCTCGTGGCCCAGAGGGAGGTATTGTTGTTCTCCTGGTCCTTCTAGGCGTCCCGGCTGGGTAGGATCCCCAGCCGTCCGCCACACTACCGAGCTCCAGAAACTGATGGACGGGTCATTATTTATAGTTACAATCTGCCAGGTTTCATTCTGAAAACTGAGCAGATTGGGTGATGTTACAGTTTGGAAATGTATTCTACAATGATGAAAAGATGACTTCTTCAGCACAATGGCTCTTTGGGGAATTGTACTAAAAGCTAGAAAACAGTGAACTGCTATATGAAAGCCTGCACTCCCGGTTGTGTCACTGACACCTCTTAAGATTTTTTTTTGTTGTTATTTTGGCTGATGATAGAACATAATTTTTGAAGTAACAGCTGGATCTAACCACCATTCTGTGTATACTGCCATCTTACTCCAGGGCATCATGGCCTGGTTTACAGTTGCATTAAAAAACTTTAACGCTTTCATGCAGAGAAACTGAAGAAGGGCATTTAAAGTTAGCCAAGATGAAAGAGCACAGCAGAGTGAATGCAGTTAAAATTAGACGCAGCTGTCGAGGGAGGGCTGTGCCAATGGCACACATTGTGGGCCTTTCCAAATGTGAGCTTACCTCAATACTATTAAAGCACTGCCACTCTTGGGATAACTGGATTGCTGCCTTCCCTTTGTGCCATCTTGTCTAACACTTGGGTATGTTAAATGTGTCTCAGTTTGTGTAAGACACCTTTGACAAAGGCATCTGCTGAATAATAGTAATACAAACCCTGGACAAGATGCCAGTCCATCACAGGGTGAACATACAAACACACACACACACACACACACACACACACCAACCACACACTAGGGCCGGGTTAGAAAATGACTTACTGACTGATGTGGCAGACAGCCGGGGGTCTTACCCAGTCGGGATGCCCTTCTGAGGAAAGGACCGGGGAGAGGGCATATCAACAGCAGTACCTCCCCTGGGACACAAGAGGGCAGCTCCCTTGGTTTGCATCTGGGCCATGGGCTTGGAGCTTAGAAACTCAACCATGCTCCGGCCCATGGCCACCAACAGGGGGTGTCTGGATAGCTCCGGAGCCTTGGTCTGTTGCACTTCCTCCACACCCAGAAGAGCTGCCAGAAGAGGATCTGGGTTCCCATGCAGCACTTCTCGGTGCAGTATAAAAGAGGCCACCTCACTCCATTTAGGGAGCCGGAGTCGGGAGGCAGAGGACAGAGCTTCCGATTAAAGAAGTGGAGGTGGCAGAAGAATAAGGAGAAGGGAAAGAAAAACAGGACTGAGCTTAATTGGGGTGATTTGTGCACTACATTGTGTGTGCTAAAGAAAAGAAAATTAAAAGTTTGTGCTCTGGATATAGTGAGTCTACATCTCTATAGCTGGGCTGATCTTTTCACACTGACTAATAATAATAATAAAAACAGGTAACACATTAGTTAGTGCTGCTACCTCACATAATCAGAATTTTTTATTGCTTGTTATTGTGGTAAAGTGTGGTTAGGAGTCTGTGGCAGTGTGTGAGTTTTTAGGTGTGTAGGTGAATGCAGTAGCATGGCCTGGCGGCCCTGGGGTGTTGACAGGGAAATTGGCTGATCATACAATGTCGTTCAGATACAGCCAGCCCAAACGATTTCCTCATTAGTGCTCCGAGAATCATAATCAACGTACTTGTGCCCGCTGAAGTATAACAGTGGCATAAATAGAAATGAGGAGTAAGAGCAATTAAAAAACAAAAAATAGAAAGTTAAATTGAAAGGAAAGAGAAAACAAAAGAAGAAGCAGGATCACAGCTGAGCTTGTGCTGTGCAAGGGAGGCAAACGGTCAGGATGTGGCCCCGGAAGGAGCGAGCAGATGGCGCTCCTGGGATAGGAGCGACCAGGAAGCAGGAATAGCCAACTTCTCTGAGTGACTCCCTTAGATTGCTAGGGAACAGTGGCAGGAGAAGAGGGCAGGGCTCTCAGGGTTCCCTACTGAATGCTGGGACACAAGTCAGGTGGAAGGATGACTGTGCTTGCTGATGGACATCTCCTCTCGCTGAAGAGGCCTTGAAGGGTGAGCAAAGGAGATGCTGGTTTTAAAGGGATGCACAAAGATACATAAATGATTTTTAATGGATGAAATCTGACCATGTGTTAAGCTAGGATTTTAACCGTACTTGGATTATTTATTGATTGATTTAAACTTCCAGTGAAGACAGTTTTTATGAAGAATTATTTATTTACAGTATTCACAAGAAGTACAGCACATTTGTTTTTGAACACTTTGATGAATAAATGCAGTTAACACTTTGCACCAGCCTTTGCTGTGTGTGTGTTCCTCATTGCCCTGTCCATCTTGGTTTATGACTATCGATGGCCCTGCTTCAAGGAGGTAACCCTGGCATCACAGTTACCTGTGTGGAGTTTGTATATTCTCCTCATGTCTATTGAGTATCTTAAAAGAAGAATGGGGAGGAATGTGCAAACAGCATAAGAGTAACATCTAGATATTTATTATTTGTTTGGCAGAGATCTTTATCCAAGGCAACTTACAAAGCAAGTTATAATACATAAAAAAAAATAATCAGAAATTTCAAGCATCAAAACCAATAGAAAAGAAGATAAAAATTAAAAAAATGAGCAAAACCTGCAGCTAGACTAAGGCACAATCAGATTCTTAAGCTCTTCTTCAGTACAGCAGCACCAGTCCTGTAGATGAGAAACTCAGCAGTTCCAAAATATTGAATGAAAAGGCACGCTTTCAAAAGACGACTAAATATGTGTCAAAGGGTGCAGTTTGAATTGACAAAGGGGGATCACTCCACAACTTTAGGGTAAAAAAGGGAGAATCATTGTCAATTCTTGGAAAGTCTGAGGAAAAGATGGGGAAGGGGTGTTCAGCAGACAGACAGAGGCAGAATGAAGACTTCCCTGAAGGGACAGAAGACTGGAGATACTGAGGTGCAGAGGCATTCAGAAACCGTAGGTCAAGACAAGCACTTTGAACTGGATCTTCGGAGTATCAGGAAGCCAGTTGATAGACTGAGGCAGAAGAGGAGTAGGAGTGAAACAATGAGCAGAAAAAGCACCAGTTAAGCAGATATGGGATTTGGATACAGATCGGTGTGGCTGAAGCAGTATCCACTACTCCACCCTAGAATGAAACAGGCATTCATATAAAATGTCTGATGATCTTTCAACAGTAAAAGCCTGCTTTAGTACTTTAACTGAACAGTGTTATTTCAGAGGTTTACACCTTTGCACATAATTGTATGCATGTGAGCTGGGGAATGAATGAATACAACCGTGTCTCTTTGCATTTCCTCATGTGCATGTGTGTAAAGTTTGGCATTTATGTAAGTAAACATATTTATTAACATAGTCATATGTGCAATAGTGTTTGAGTTTATAATTGGGTGTATCTTATTTGTGAGTAATCTCTTGTATTTCTGCTTCTGCATATATAAATTATAGCTGCAGTTGTATGTGTGCGAACATACATGACTGGCTCGTTGTGACTGCATTGGGTAGTGTAGAGTAACAGACCTTGCTTTTCATTGTGCTTATTAGTATGTGCTGTACAGAAAAGTGTTTCTGCAAAATGTGTTTATAGCTATGGAGCAGATGTATGGAACGATGAGTAGTGATGAGTGAAACGATTCAAAATTTAATTCACAAATGTGTCTTGCTTCCCATAAAACTGTCCAAAACAAAAGGTATTTCAATTCCATCTAAAATTCATTCTATTGACTCAAGAATAAAGTGTTTATTTCTGGTCTGGAAGCATTTCATGTAATAATTTTGTGTGTGTCTGCCTGTCGCATTTAGCCTTTAAATAAAGAACTCTTAAGGGAAAAAAAATCCTCTGGACTCACCTACTGTCCCATGCAGACATTCTGGTGAGTCATAAGACATATGTTGTGTGTGTGAGGACACTCACTTTGCAAATCAGGATGACAATCTTGACAGCTGCAGTCCTGAAGATGCACTGGGGACAGAAATGAGGAATCAAGAAACAGGAAACAGCTGGTTTCTAGGTAATGGCAGGAGGGGAAGCAAGTGGCTTTCTGTGTTGTGAGTTTTCCTGTAGAGAAAATACAGGAATGTGCAGGATGGTGTGCTTTGGTGTGTCTTGGTGTGGAAAATATGTAGCATTTTACATTTTTAACAAGTTAGGCAATATACACGTGGTGTAACATTCAAGTGCATTCAGTGAGCTAACTGATATGAAATTTGGAGCATTTTACATTTTTTATTTACTTCATCCAAGAGCCAGTTTTCACATTTGTGTTTATTAAATAGTTTTGTAACAATGTATCATATTCAAAAGAAATTGTGAAAGGACTTACAATTCCATGTCTTAGTAAATTTCATTAAAAACATGCTTTTTAAAAGCATTTTACAATGGAGTTAAAAACGACGCTCAAAGATGTACGTGTGTGGTGGCTCAAAAGCTTTCATACACAGCAGATTGAAACTCAAGTGATGTGAAAATGGCATCGACTAATGTGTGTTTGTGGTAGAGGGTCTATGACTAATTGTTCAATTTTCTTAAACATAATATTTTTGAAAATATACCTAATGGAGTAGTATATAAAAAATAGCAATTGAAAAATAACTATGAATACAGATTGACCAATACTAGCATAAAAAATCACTATAAATATTATATGCTATGAATAATTCACTATGAAAAGAAAAAAGGAACTAAAATAAGTTCCCTATCTAGCTATTAATATTGGTTTAAACACAGTTTTTTTATTAAAATTATATAACTAAGGTGGTGGCGCAGTGGTAGCACCACTGCCTCGCAGCTAGGAGACCCGGGTTCGCTTCCTGGATCCTCCATGCATGGAGTTTGCATGTTCTCCCCGTGTCTGTGTGGGTTTCCTCCCACAGTCCAAAGACATGCAGGTTAGGTGCATTGGCGATCCTAAATTGTGCTTGGTGTGTGTTATGTATACACCCTGCGGTGGGCTGGTGCCCTGCCCAGGGTTTGTTTCCTGCCTTGTACCTTGTGTTGACTGGGATTGGCTCCAGCAGACCCCTGAAATTAGGATATAATGGATGGATACTAATTTATTGTATAACTGGAACATGAATGGTATATGATGGGCAAGAAAATCACGGCTTATTGCAATTGTTCTTGTATATCTGGGACTGAAAGCCCGGGAGCTGTGCACCAGAGATCAAGGGCTTAGGTCACTCAAGCCTCACACCTTCTGATTCCCCTGTTCATTTCCAAACCCATCCTGCCTTTATATTAGTTGGGGCAGGTGTAACTTTCTTGTGTTATTTAATTAGTTCAAATACCATTGGGTTGCAGGTTGACAACAATGGTTTAGAATAACAATATGAAGATATTATTGTTCAATCAATTTAGTCTCACATATGCTTACATACATGTTCAATCAACCGCTCTGAATTGAAAGAGTAAACTTATTCCCAGTTGAAGTCTTACAGAACATTTCTCCATTTTAAGATGTTTGAGTTTGCAAATTACCCAATTCTTTTCAATAAGAAATTTTGAGATTTTTTATGTATTTGAAATATAAGTGTGCCATATCTCAACAAAACTGGTCCACAGGGGCCTGAGTTGTTTCATGCGGACAGATGGACAGACAGACAGACAGACAGATGTTGGCTTTCGCAAGGGGTGCTTTGTGCATGAAACGCAACTGCACATAAAGAAACACACTACACCTCCACAACGATGTAAATGAGGGGCATTAACAGAGTGACTCTACCCAAAAACACATTTTTTTTACAATTGCGAAACTTCCAGTGGAACAAATGTTAGTGTTAGTTTTGTAAAACTGTATGCAAATAGAAACTATGAGTGTAAGTATGTGTGCAACTGTGTGTTCCTCCATGTTTGTAATGTGCATTATTTGAGGATGGGACTGTGTATATTTATGCGTGACTGTGTGAATGTAATTGTAATTGCAAAACTGCATCTTTGAGTGTGTGTTCTGCTCTGGTGTATTTTTCTGCTGATGCTCTGTGTATGGCTGTGTGTGTATAAATTTATATTTGTTCAACTTCCTTGTGTTAGTATGTAAAATGTTAGCTTGTGAAATGGCGCTGAGGAGCAGAAGAATGTACGTTTTTGGTAGACAGCATTAAATGCCCTTTTGGCTCCTCCCATCAGGTGGTGTTGTATAGCAACAGGCACAGATAGGAGGAGCCAGAGCAAACAACAAGTAAAAGGAAGAGCTATGGGTGCAGCCCTCGCCACAACAAAAGTGAAATAAAACATGAATTTGAATTTCAGCCAGGGAGCTTAATTTACTTTATCTTATCCTGACGAGGATCACCTAAAAAAAAACGCACCATCTTTGAGCGTCAATTGCTCAGGAGTAATCTGAAGACAATTGGCTGGCAATACCTCATGGCACATTCGAATTTCTTAGTTACTTGTATGTGGACCAGCTCAGTGCTTTAGTAGATCCAAAGATGCATAGACAGGCAACAACAAACACAAGACTGGAAAAATCTGTGATGATAGTGAAGGCCATTAGCATAACATTTTCTTGAAAGGAATTGCTTTAAAAATGAAGGGATAACTGCTTCTGACATGTAGCACAAAACACCAAAAACAAAGTTCTCTATATAAACAGTTTATTAAACACAATAAACAATAATTTGTCAAATATTAAAAAGGAGAACACAAACTACAAAAAGTAAATATGCCAGTGCAAGGCAAAAATGCCCACACTCTCCCAACTCCCCTCCTTAACCCCTTTAACCTCTCTCATACAATACCTGGCCATGCTACCTCCCTTGCCACTCTCTAACCTTCAAATTCCAAGATCTTCTGGTCACAGTGTGGCTTTATACTCCATCGCCATGATACTTTCAAGGTGATCACTTGCAGAGTCAGGAGTGCCCTCCAGAAAGCCCTGCAACTTTCCTCTGGTTGTCCCAGACTTTAGGGCACTCTGGTGCCCTGGTTGTTCTCAAATAGTCAATCCTCAACAATTTCTGAGCGCTTCCTTTAACAGAAATTTTGCTTTTTGGAGAAAAAGCTCCCTATATTAGAAGCTGACTAATTGTGGTACTTGAGTGGACCCTCCTGTTTTATTCTTTTTTTTTCTGGAACAGCTTACCTGGCTAGAACTGCATACAGAGTAATTCAGGCCTTTTTCTTTTCCTTCAAGCCCTTATCCTGGGGTCTGAAAAGGTGAGGGAGTCTTGAGTTAGGGTGAATCTCAAAGTGTTCTAGTGGGCTAACAGGCAGGCAAGGACCCCACAGAAAGGGGCCTTTTATCCTGCTCATCCGTGCTTTTCCCCTGTATGAGCCTTATGTGCTTTGAAGTAAAAGCAAGCCTTTGAATTTTATCTCCCTTGTGCTTGTTGACTTGGCCTGTCATCTGGGGCCACTATATTTATAGATGCACAGTCCAATGCATGTCTGACACATATGTCAACTTTCCCTGATCTCTTGCGAGATTCCCTCATGTAAGCAGATGAAAAGCTAAGAACTCGTTCCAGCCGGCTGGCCTTCCATTTGACAATGAGAAGTTGCATACTGCAGGAAAGCCACTCGCTGTTTTGTGTCTGTTTGCTTTCAGAGGAAGTGCTCCATTTACATGGTTGAAGAGCACAACTTTGCATGAAGGATGTCTGCTCTTAAAAATGTACTTAGCTGAGGGCAAAGGAAAGGGGCAGAAGCAATTTATACCTAATTCAAAATTTACATTTATCATACTTGGTAATAACTGAAAGCACAGTCAAGTGTAGTCTAATAATAGTGATATGACTCTTGCCAGGTCACGAAACTTAAAGTCAGGCTTAGCTTCCAGAAGTGAAGATCCAAATTAACAAGGAGAACATTACTCCAAAATCTAGAGGCAGGCTTTCGGCCTGCAAAGGCACTACAGAAAATCAAGAAGGTTTTCCAAATTCAAAAAACTCAGATGGGAGAGTGGAATCAAAAAGCCCCTGGGCCAAAAAACATAATGGTCCCTGTTTTAATAATAATAATTAGTAACACTCAGACCTCTGGTGCTCGAAGAAGCGCCCCTCACGAAACACAACAACAACCAAGGTCATTCTGCCAAGGTTGAAGTCACGATTGTTTATCACTGAATTACTTCCTGTTTGGACTAAAAGGCAGTCACACCAGAAAAAACATTGAGTGGGGATCAAGATAAAGAACAGAGTCCAAAAGTGAGCAAAAATGAAAACCAGAAATCAAATAAGACAGTTGTCAAACCCAAGTCCTTCACCAAAAATCAGAGTCAAAAGGCAAAGCCTTGTTTCAATAACCAGAAATTCAAAGAAAATAAGTTGCAAGGTTTTTTGAGGAATTGCAACCATTATTAATTTTGACAAGATATTTTAATTTAGTTTTAGTCTTAATCTTATGGCTAAACTGCATTTAAGTTTTAGTCACATTTTAATCATTTGATTATTGTTAATTTTAGGTGATGATAAAAAGTAAATTAATTTTAGTCAAGAAAAAGTAAATCAGTTTTAGTCAACTAAAAGTAAAAGTAAATTAGTCAAACAGTCCAAATCAGATGGATATCTAGTTTAACATATGAATATGCGCAGAATATACTGTACCTCTAAGCTCAACATGCCTTAGTTATGCTGCTATAAGATTTTACCAAAAAAAGGCTGGACCAAGCAACACACATTTAATCTCTTTCAACAAAAAAAGTTCCAGCAAATATGATCTAACCATTTTTAATGTAGAAAATGCATCTTTCGTACAGCAAAAAAAATCTATGGCAGTAAATGCTTTTTCTCTTTCAAAAACTATGACAGTGAAAGCACAACAGTTTTAAACACTGAAGATAACAGCATATTTAAAATAGTGATATATCCGTCAAGTAGTTACTGTGGACACTTTTTCTATAGTGTCGTTTCTTGTGACTGGAGACAGAGATATAATTAAAGTTAGTAAAAAATCTTTTATTAATACACACCAGGCAAAGGTAAAATGACAGAGAAGCACAGTCCTAGGACACCTGCCCTTCGTCTGCTCCGAGGGGTTGGTGTCCCAAATTTTTATAGGGTTTTTGTCTTATGACTTTAGTTACACAAGTATTTCAAAATATTAGCCTGAATCAGCACTAACAGAAATCTACAGGTGGAATACATCTGTTAGTTTCCTTAGTTTGGGGCTGGATGAGTCCACACTTGTGTTTTTTTGTGCTGTAACCTTAAAACAAGAAGTAGCACTTAGCACGCATACTTTGGGCACGCAGGGTCTTCATGACCCTTGTCACGTACACTATGGGCAAGCAGTGGTCTGCATGGCTCTTGTCACGCACACCAAATTGATCAAGCTGTTTTGTATTTTTCCACATTACCCAACTGTCATTTAAGTAAATTAGTATTGGCATTCATAAATATCAAAATACATTGCAATGCGGGATTTGAATTTTAATGTGTGATAGTCATAGAGATCCTCCTAGTATAACAAAAATGGGGTGATATTATAATCTTGGGGGACAATTCAGCGTAGAATTTATAAAGAATGAGATCATCATGGACTATCTAATTTATTCAATCATGTGCACATTCTAAATGTATTCTCTGATATTTTTTTCCAGGAACTGAAAAATGCTGCTTAAAATACTAAAAATAAAAATTCAAACATTATTATATCTGTACTGTTGAATGGAGAACTCCAAAATAATTTAGGATACTTACATTTAACCAAATTCTTAAAAGCGGTTTTTGCAACAAACTACTTTTAAGATCTGGTTTGTCAGAGAATCATTCTGTTAGGTTTGCAATATTGCTATTGTAAGATTTGTATTTACATCATTAGCTTGTTAAAAAACTCAATAAAGAGTAACATTTAACAGATGAGTCCAATTATTTAAAAGAATCCCAAAATCTTAGAACTCTTGTAAAAGAGCCTTTGCTGTGCTGTTTCCATAGTATCTGACATGAGTGATCAGACTTTGTTCTTGCTTAGAATTTGTGTTAAATCTAACATTACAAAAGTTGCCTGTAGTCAATCAGTCATAACTCAGAGAATGCATTACATTCATTAATGTACAATTCTAACATATGACAAGTGCTATTACATCACATTTTAGGGGTTATGCTCAGAAACATTAGTTTGCCATCAAAAACCAAACAACATAAATTTAGTGCTTCAGATTCATATTCATTAATCTATCAATGCTGTTTTTCTGTACTATATATGAATATATCATATTAAGTAGGAGATTTGCTTCAAACACTTCAAGCACTGAAATCCTAAAAACATTTTATGTTAGTATTAACAAATGAAGAAGCTCTTTTCTTCGATGATGAAGACAAGCCAAATATCCACTTCGTTTGAAACTTTCCTCGATTTTCAATTGCTACAACTGTTGCTGTCACTGCCACTGTGCATGCGTACGAGGTTCTTTCACCAGCAACTCTGAAGTCTATCCACCAATTACAAAATAGATGGAATGCACAGACAAACGTGTAGATGTGCTCATTGCAATCAAAGAATGAATGCAAAGCTTCTCTTCATTTACTGGGACTGTGCAGGACATTTAATCATTTAATCTGCTGTAACACATTTGTACCACTACAAGCTAAACAGTTACAACTCATATCTGAGGCTGAGCGCATCTGATTGCACTCTCCAACCTGCACGAATCCTATGTGTGTCTGTGTGTTGGCATTTTTTTCATTAATAAGCATGTTTTCCACAATTGCATGCTGAAATTCTTGAACATATAGCATTGAAGAAATCAGGTATTGTGACTAGCCGACCAGCAGCACACCTAAAATAAACCGATATACCTGATACATTAGTATTAGCAGGGTGAACGAGACCCAAAGGTAACGGTAGTGGCGTTGAGCTAGTTGCTACGTAGAAAACGTTACATACCTTGGCATGAATCTCAGGGTGGCGCACCTCTAGACGACTCTTCAGGTTTGTGGTGTTCTTTCTCATGAGCTTCCTTCCACGTGGCTTACATTGAGTTTTATTTTCATCAGCATTGTAATTAAAGTTAGTCAATATTTCTGACCGCTTTTTTATTAACATAGCTGAGCAGGATTCTGGCTGATGTGATGATTTCCTGATGGTGCCCAAACTAGTGTTAGCCAATTACAAGATAGATAGATAGATAGATAGATAGATAGATAGATAGATAGATAGATAGATAGATAGATAGATAGATAGATAGATAGATAGATAGATAGATAGATAGATAGATAGATAGATAGATAGATACTTTATTAATCCCAATGGGAAATTCACAAGCATGCATACAAGTTTTTAAAATTGCACCACTGCATGAATGCTCCCTATTTGTTGGTGGACCATTGCAGGTGTAATAAAGATGTGCAAAGAGCTTCACATCACTCACTGTCCAGTTGTCTGTTTGTACCATTTTGTTTTGTTTAGTTTTCATCAACAATGATTTTAAAAGATTCGTCTGAGTTTTCGTTCCGTTTTTTCGTCACACACAAAATCTCATTAATGAGTATTTTTCGTCTTCATTTTTTTCAACAAAATGAACACTGATTGCAACATGGCACTGTCCCATTGGAAATAGCCATTGTCAAAGCTACAAAATAGTGGCACCAATAATGAACCGGAAATGGGGTCGGAAAAGATGGTAAAAATAATTTCAAAATCGAAGCTCCAAGTAACATTCTGACTGCAGGATTAGTTTTCATGGGCATTAAAATTCCCAAAACAACACTAAGATGAATTTTCTAGCTTCACTAAAATGCAAGAAAAAATAAATAGAACTCAAATCTTAACAACGTCAGGTAGTGATCATGGGTCTTGATCTACTGTGTGGCATACTGGTCTGTATTATTTTCTTTTGTGATAAAGTGCATGTCTTGTACTTGGGTCCTGGGTACGACGTTAACCTGCATCCAGCCCTGCCTGTTTACAGGGAAAACTTGGGGGTTGGTGGTAGGATTGGCACTCCAGCCACCGTAAAAAAAACCTTATACTGTTCCAGTGTGGTGCTGAGGTGTCACCCGCTGCATTCAGGTCCCAATCCAAGTGGTTTGTCATGTGGTGGTTGCGGCAACGTGCTATCATTTCATGCCCTTAACTGCCCCCCCATATATTTGACAGTCAGCAGATGGCACATTTGTCATTTGTCATTTGTATGATCGGCCTGTGCAATGTGCTTCACTGTGAGTGGCTGTAAATGTGGTCATCATGAAACACAGAAACTCAAGTCACTCGGCTGAGGGTGCCTCCACCTTTGTCATGACTTAATGGTGTCCAGGACTTTGTTTTTCTTTCAGAGTGTCTCACTTGTGTATGTGATGAAGACGATCAGTTGGCCCATTTGTTTTCCTGTCTTCTATATCGTGTGCATGCACATGTGATCAGGAAGTGCATACATGTCTCACGAAACACAGCACCCCAGGTCCCTCCACCACAGTTACTGTAATGTCCTTCACTGCCATCTGATGATGCTGCAGCTGTTTTCCTAATAGACATGCTCACACGGCTGTTGTTTTCATTTCAGTTATGTCAGCCAAGACACACAGCTGCGTTTACACTTGCAATGTTAAGGAGTCAAAGACCAACTTCGTAGACCCTCAGCTTGCACGTCCAAATCATGGTTCATGTTATGCGTATCAGAGCTTAACGTGTCAAATGAGACCAGGATCATGCTTCAAGGCCCAGGGGTATAGGGGTATATAGGTATATATATATATATATATATATATACATACACTCTCGCAGGTGGCCGGGGGGGTGACCCAGCTGGGATGCCCCGGAGGACCGGAAGAGGGCTTATGCCCACCTCAGACCACGTGGGGGTGACCACCCTGGTTGCTGTGGGGACCACGAGTACAGAGCTTAGAAGCTCAACCCTGTAGGGGCCTGTGGTCACCGCCAGGGGGTGCCCGGATGCCTTGGGGACCCTGGACCTCAGCACTTCCACCACACCTGGAAGTGCTGGGGGGAAGAGAAGCGGGGACACCCAGACTGCTTCCTGGTACACAGCCGGCACTTCCGCCACAATGGGGAATGCTGGTGGAAGATTACTGGGGAGCACCTGGAGCACATCTGGGTGATGATAAAAAGGGCCACCTCCCTCCATTTGGGAGCGAAAGTCGGGAGTGGAGTCGGACGGAGCTCGGGAGGAGAGACAAGGAGGCGGCCTGAAGAGAAAGGCATTCAAGATTGGCCTGGACTTTGGGGACGGGGGGAGTTTTGGGTGCACTTACTGTAAATATGACTGTAAATAAACGTGTGTTGAGTGACGTCAACGTGTCCGCCTGTCTGTGTCCAGGCCGGTCTCCACAATACATAGCATTCGAAGTCTGAATCACAATCTGATTGTATGGGTGGTTACCTACCAGGTACAATCAGACTGTGATTCAGACTTCAAATGCTATGTATGTAATTACCCTGATCTCCAGGCTGTCAAGTAAACGAACCACATGCCGTGGCACAACATAAAGAGCCTTTGCCTCTAACGCTGACGTCCAAGTTTCGATCCCCAATGAGGGGTGCAGTGGAGTGTGTACACCTGATGAGCCCAAAATAGGGCAAAACACATGTCGTGTACTCTTTGCATTATTTGACTGTTAACTATGTAATATATATATATATTATATGTATATGTATATATTATATGTAATATATATATATTATATGTAATATATATGTGCAGTTTTATTCATTAACAAGAATCAGAAACTCAATTAAAAGTGATTTCAAAAATATAAAAAATGACAAAATATTCCTTAAACAAACAATCTGAAAACAAAGAGAGTCCAAATTAAAAACTTAATGTAATGTACTTAATGTAAATTAAGAATGTTTATTTTTTATTCCCATCTCGCTCTTTGTTTACGCAGGCGAGGCAGAATGTATTACGTGACTGCAGTTGTCACAACCATTATGTCAACAGATGTAATATGGCAGAGGTCCTTATCCTTCAGTTGGATAAAACCATCGAACTTGTTATTAGCGACGGTTAGCTTCATGTCAAGTAGGCACTAGTGTCAAGTTTAGTTTCCCATTATTGAAATTTTTTCTGCCTTTCCCTTGCATTTTAGTTGCCTTCGGTTTCTCTCTTTTGGCTATATCCTCGACTCTCTTTCTCACTACTTCTCTCGTTTTGTGTTAATCTTCTCCTGGTTAATATGTCTTTTCTCATAATAATTCTCAGACTGTTATCACAGACTGTGACATCAAGGCTTCCTTGGGATCAACATATACAAGACAGGAAACATTAGACAAATATTCTTAAATGACATGATAATAATAATAATATATCATACCATAATATCAAATAAATTAAAATAGCACAACAAAAGACAAAATATACAAGTGTAAATCAAAAAGTAACCTGGTGCATTTCAGCAGGCTGCACTCCCTTTGCCCAAAGAAATCTCACTATGGCGTATTGTTTAATAATGGTGCAATTCTGTTCATTTGTCCTTGGCTTCAACTACACTAACAGCAGAAAAGCCATTGCAAACACATTTTATTGTGTCAGCTTCTATCCTGTTACCCTCAGAAAATCAAATTTGAGCCTGAGTGAATTAACAAATATTTGCATCCAGTAATTCAGATAGAGGCTGACAATTTCCTTTCCATCTCATATCATTAATTTTTGCCTTTTTAAAAATATGCCTGTTTAGTTAAAGCATTTTAGTGTCTGCCTCTTGCTAGTGTCCATATATGCCTGAGGACAGCCTGCTATCTGCCGGCTATCCTCTTCAACTGAAGAATGGCACTCAGCTAAAAAATGAAATGCCATCAGCGATTTCTTCAGGTTAATAACTTCCCCACGTTCTCCAGGCCTTCTCCTGCTCACTCTGATCTCACAACGCATTTTTGCAGATGTTTGTCGGCTTCTGCTGAACTTTGTACCACCCGCTGCAGTCACTCCATGTTTGTACTGACTTCATCATTTTTCTTTAAAATATGAAACTGGTAAGGTTCATGAGATATCAGTGGAGTGAAGTCATCCGTCAGCGTAGTTCACTTTCTGCTGTGGCTATGCAGTGACCAATTTCATGGCACTGCAGCTCTTTCATTTGCCTCTTTCTCAGTCACATGTACCTTTATTTCTTTAGCTGTCACATTCATCAAAGGCATTTCACTGTTCTTTAATTCTGTTATTTCTTTTCATAAAGGAAAGGCAGTGAGGCTGATGGACAACATCACTAAGTCCCTCTTCCAGAGCACAGGTCACCATAAACCTGCGTCTTACCACCATTCCTTCCTTGTGAGAAGCGTCTGCAAACTGCCTTTTTCAGGTCTCTCCAAAGATGCTCTATGGGATTAAAGTCTTGGTTTTGGTTGGGACACTCAAGGACAGTCACAGGCTTGTCCTGAAGTCACTCCAGTGTTGTCTTGGCTCTATACTTCAGGTCATTGTCATACTGAAAGGTGAGCTGTCATCCCAGTTTGGGATCGTGTGCACTCTGGAGCAGGATTACTTCACTGCAATACTACTATTGCAGTATACTACTATATACACTACTGTGTATTGGACTGCACTTACTCTTCCCTCAATTTTGACCAGTCTCTCTGTCCCTGCTGCTGAGGAGCACCATCATAGTACACTGGTGCCATCGCTGTGGGGTTTTCTCCAGAAAGAGTGCTCAGAGTTCTGTCTAAAGACTTCCGATTTTGTCTCATGCTCTCATAGTCCTTTAAATAACATCTGGAATACTCCAAGATGGGCTGTCATATGCTTTTTACTCAAGAGTGGTACCACTCTACCATAAAAACCTGATTGATAGAGTGCCGCTGAGATGGTTGTTCTCCCATCTCAGCAGAGGACACCTAAACCTCTATCACAGTAACTGTTGTTTTCTTGGTCACCTCCCTGACCAAGGCCCATGCAGCCCACTTACTCATCTTAGCTGGATGACCAACTCTAGAAAGAATCCAGGTGGTTTCAAGCGTCTTCTATTTCACAGTTATGGAGGGCACTGAGCTCATGGGAACATTCAAGGCTTTAGAAATGGTTTCATCCTCATGTCTTGATCTGTGCCTTACCACAAGCTGATTGCAGAGACATCTCTGAACTTGATGGCTTGGTTTTTGTCCTGAAATGCAGTGTGAATTGTGGGACCTCAAATACACTGTCTAAATGATGTTCAATCAATTCAGTTTGCCACAAGTGAACAACAATCAACTTCTAGACACTTCTATCTCAAGGAGAATAAAAGCAAACAGGATTCACTTGAGCACAACGTGGAGTTCAACAGCAAATCATATTCATTGGAACAGTGTATTCCAGTTGTGGAGCTGCACGTTCATACAGGCTCCTTTGAGTTGACATATGAGGGATTCAAAAAACAATATTGTGAAAAAAAAGTAATGTACTTTGGGTTATATGAGCAATGCACTGAAAACAAGACACCCTTGCACCTATACTGCAAAGGGTTCCACCTACATTGCATGTCTTACATAAAGAAGTCTTCATAACTCAATGTGATGATTATCGCAACAGACGGGTCAGGGTCAGGTCAGCATATACTCTATGATTTGTAGGCTACTATATAGACACCATATATGCACTATAGAATACAAGTACAGGGTGGTCCAGATCTAATTATGCAATTATGAAATGGTGAACACATCACACCCGCTGTTCGACTGACAACCGTCTCCACGCCATTTTGGAATGCAGGGCAGGTGCTGCCATCTATCGGCAACAAAAATAATTTTTTGTGAATTCTCTATGTAATAAACTTAATAAGTCATAGCGTACTGAAAATTGCATAATTAGATCTGAACCACCCTGAAGCTCCTGAAGACTGCTAACACATATTGCGTGTGCTAAAGCCCAAGTGACTGGAGTAGCTTTGAATGTACTCTTTGTTTGCTGTACTAAGAGATCTACAGTATGTAATGGCAGCATTTTTCAGTATTTTTTTACTGTATGTACATCACAAACAAGCAATCACGAAAATTTATGTTTCAAAGTGTTCTGTAGTATTATATTTGCAATATTCTTTCCATGTGCAAATAATTAAAAACTCTCATTTCCGAGGCTTATGTCTAAAGGACTAAGTAATGTGAACAAATATTTTCATCGTGGTAAGACGCAAATCAGCAAAGTTCTCTTTTACCCTTAGTAAGCTCAAAAACAAACATTATACACAAATATATGAAGCTCAAGTTCACTGTTATGTGTAAACAGTACAACGAGATTCTCAGTTTCATGTCTCCCAGAGACTAGTGACAGTCTTCCTTGTCTGCATTTCATTTAGCACAGCCGCAGTCTAGAGTTACTGTGAAAGCACAAAGCGTAGCAGACCATCACTTGAAAATCTAATATTACTAAGAGCGCTCATGCTGGGCTTACTCACATATCAGTATGACCTACGGCTCATGTTGTTGTAAATGAGGCTCTGCCTTCCTAGACAAAACTGACAGCATCAGAAATTTTCACTGCACTTTCGTGCGAGTTACTGTTCCTGTCCTCTGATTCTGTGTGAAGAACCACAGCAGTGTTGATATAACTCCGCAGTTCAGGAGAAAAAGAACTCAATGGAGCTGAGCAGAGATCTTCTGCCAGTCAGCACAAAGGTGTGAGCTTAATGTCACAGGCTTCAACAGAAAACAGCCTGAATGTTCTTGGTAAAAAATAACCAGAAGATGAAGCACTCAAGAGTAAAGACAAAATTGTAGCACAGGTCAGAACTAGAAAATTAAAAAACAGATCAACAGGACTTTTAGTAGTTATACTGTAGTTTGAAGACAAAGCAAGGAAAAGAAAGGACTGCTAAAACAAGTTCATGCTTTACAATCCACTGTGAGGTGTCTGCTAATGCCGGCTGTCACCATTTTATAGAAGAAGCTCCAATGTCATCACGCACCATGGAGAATGGCAAAATGTTCTATAGGCTAAAAAACATGATGGCCTTGGAAAATGTCAAACATGGCAGCCAAATAAGACCTTAAATATTGTTAAGATGGTTCAAATAAAAATCTATTGTGATTTTTTTGTACAAAACAGAATCAAGATTTAAAAAAAAAATACATAACTATAACAACTAGCACCTGTATCCTCACTTTCAGACTCCTTAACACTAGAATCCCTGAAGCCTACAAAAAAACTTTAATCCCAGGTCATCTTAAATTCCTTTGCACCTCTCCATTAGTGCTTTTTATTTTGTAAATGTGTTGATCAGCACCAGCAGCAAGGAGCCTGCTATCCCATCCTCCATTCCACCCCCCCACCGATGTAGCTCAACTGGGGCTAAAAGTTCTCCCAGCCCAAGTCTCTTTATCTGTGCATGAGGTGCCTGCAGTTGTATAGTATAAATAATATATCATTATTTTAAACACTTTCATTTCATGTCTGTTCTGTCTCTACAACGATCTATGTAAATGTAGAATAACAGGAAATGCGAGGCAAGAAATGTTGAACACATAGCTAAAATGGAAACTTTTTTCATGTTTTAGTACTAATGACAAAATTTTGACATGAAGTGTATAATGTGTGATGACTGAAGTCCAAATATGAAATAAACACTTTAACAAAAGGTACACGTATAACAAAACAGTACTCTTTTATTCAAGACTGTAACCAAAGAAAAAGAAATCGAATTAGGGTACGATGCTGAGACTACTGTTCTGAGGTTCCATTGTTTTAAAAACGAGACTGGCTGTGCAGTTCATTTTCCCACTCATCTTTCTCTGTGGCACCCATCAAGACCATGATAGCTTATACAGTATCTTTCCCTCTATAGAAGTTTATTTTGTTATTTCACAAAGATATTGCATGCTACTACTGGATTAATAACACACACATGTGTTATTGGTGAAAATGCATATTGAGCATGCACATAGATTGCAATCAAGTGAGAAGAACTGAGCAAAAGTTATAGTCATCTATCATTCCATCCATCCATCCACCTTCCTAAGCTTTTTATCCAGGGAACGGTCATGAGGAAGTTGGAGAATCCAACTTGACATGAAGTTTAATCAGGCTGAAGTTTAGTTAAGGTGTTTTAACATAGGCAGAGCTGTCATTTCTGCCTCACAGTGCCAGGTTCTATATGAAGTGTACATGTTCTCCCCATGTATTTACTGTATGGATGGATAGATAGATAGATAGATAGATAGATAGATAGATAGATAGATAGATAGATAGATAGATAGATAGATAGATAGATACTTTATTAATCCCAAGGGGAAATTCACATAATCCAGCAGCAGTATACTGATACAAAAAAAACCAATATTAAATTAAATAGTAATAAAAATGAAAAATGAAAAAAAATAAATAAAAAAGCAGACAATAAATTGGAGTAATGTTAGCATTTACTCCCCCGGGTGGAATTGAAGAGTTGCATAGTGTGGGGGAGGAACGATCTCCTCCGTCTGTCAGTGGAGCAGGACGGTGACAGCAGTCTGTCACTGAAGCTACTCCTCTGTCTGGAGATGATCCTGTTCAGTGGATGCAGTTGATTGATATCAGATTTTTTATTACCATATCTGGCTCTTGAGTCACTTTAATCTGCTCTATCCCATATATTATCCTTTTCAGATTCAGAGTATTTTTTTATTTTATCACACAACACGCCACACAAAGTGTGATGTGCAGGTGGCTTGGCTCTTTCAAAAATCTAACACTTTTATTAAAATACAGCTCAGTTCAGAGTTAATGTTATGTGTTGTGGCATCTGGCCGGGGCTGGAGCCCGGCCGGGACGCCCAGGAGGACCGGAGGAGGGCTTGTGCCTCCTCCAGACCGCGAGGGGGCGTCCGCCCTGGTTATGTTGGGGGCCTCGGGTAAAAGGCTTGTAAGCCCAGCCCTGTAGGGGCCCGTGGCCACCGCCAGGCGGCGCCCCGGTGCCTGAATATCCCTTGAGCCAGGGGACACCTGGACGGCTTCCGGGTGCACAGCCGGCACTTTCGCCACACTGGGTACGTGTCTACGGAGGAGTGCCGGGAAGTAGCTGGAGCCCATCCGGGTTCCTATTTAAGGGGCCACCTCCCTTCAGTCGATAGCGGAAGTCGGGTGGAAGAGAGACGGAGCTGGAGAGAGGACTGGAGGCGGCCAGGAGAGAGGCATTGAGACTGTGAGGCCTGGACATTGGGGAAACGGTGCTGGAGGCACTGGGGTTTGTGGTGCACGTGATTTGTATATAATTGTAAATAAACAGTGTATGGTGGAGCCAATGATGTCCGTCTGTGTGTGTCAAGCTCACAGTGTATAATGTATGGGCGCTGTTTACCACAACGCTGCCAGTCAGTGTGAATCTCACTACATAAGCTATGAAAAACAACAACACAATGTAATTGGTAAAAAGTAGTCACTGTCAAGGAAAAAAAATAATCATCTGATTCGAACGCATATCACTATGTTGTTATAAGCCATGGAAAGACAAAACTGCAGAAAAAAACAGAATCGCAGAAGCAAAAATAGGATATCAAGCAGAATATCGCTTGGTGGAAGGTGGGTTGTCATAACTCCACCCATGGTGACCACTGCCGGCAGAGAAGCAAGCAAGAAACACATCCTTACATTGAGAAAACAGTAGCAAGAATCTGTGATGAAACTTATTTTTTTCAGTTTACTTTTGCTGTCACAAGCGGACCCCAGAAACATGGAAGGCATGTTTTCTTAAACTGACACATGGACGTATTTGGAAAGTTTTTTAAGCTTTTTTAACAGTGGGATCCAGGCAACCATAGGCTCTATTACAAAACGCTAGAATAGATTACAGTCACGCACTGGCTTACAACACCATTTTAGTTCAAACATTTGTCCATATGTCAGATTGGCAATATGTCAGTCACCAAGTACACAGGTCATTGCAAACTGAGATTCTGCGGGTCTGGTGTGGGTCACTGGTAGGCATACTTTAACTGTTGGTATGAAATAGCACTCAGATCTTCATGTCTCGGCATCCACATGATGGATATGTGTAAGGCAATGTTTCTCATGCACTGTTGCACTGCTGGAGATGTCACTGGTTGTCGTAGTTTGTTCATTAGTGATTTGTCTAAGAGACCGCTAGCACTATGGGATATGTTTCCCCAAGGGGATAACCCAATTGCACTTGTTTCGCCAAGGGGGTTGTGCATATTGCAAAACTGTCCAAAACATCTTTTCATCTTAAAAATGTGGGAAAATTAAGTTGTTTTCTAAATATGCAGGATACTGAGAAATTAATTAATTAATTTTTTTCTAGTAGGATTGGCTAATGCAATGTGATATTCATTGGCTGTTCACATTGTTCTTTAGGCAGCTTTCAGTTAATTCAAAATGTGACTGCAATAATTATTACAAGAACAAGAAACTACAAACATATAACTCCAGTTCTTAAATCTTTACACTGGCTCCCGGTTAAGTTTATACCAGACTTCACAATCCTTCTTTTAACATGTAAATACTTAAATGGCCAAGGATCTGCTTACTTATCTGAACTTATCATTACTTACAAACCAGAGCGCACAGTAATATCTCAAGATTCCAGTTTACTTATTATTCTAAGGATAAATAAAGTAACAGTGGGATGTCAAGCTTTTAGTTAAAGGGCCCCAAAACTGTGGAATGGTCTGCCTACTACTATAAGAGGTGCCTTTTCAGTCTCAGTTTTTAAATCATCACTGAAGACTCAGTACTTCAGTTTCGTATACTCTGAATAGAGCTGCTGATTAGCTGTACATACCGCATCTCTGTGCTTAGTCATTATTACTAGAATATAATTAATATGATATTTATAAACTGTTATTAGCTCTTGCCTATTCTGTTTCTCTTCTCGATACTCACATGTGACACTTGGTGCCACTGCTCAACTGCCAAGTTGTTTGTCTGCCTATTGAAAAGTCATCTCTGATAAAGAAGCACTGAAATTATCAGGTAGAAGGGTCCTATCATCAGATTGTGTGGCCCAGCACTGACTCGACTATAGCATGGCCAGCGGTGGGAGGCAGCTTGTTGGTCAAGGACTCTAGGACTCTGAACAAATCTTTATGCTCATACGTGATAGTTTTGTATTTAGTGAGTAGTGTAACCTATTCTTGCATTTTGCCTTGTAGTTTGTACTGTTGTGTTATACTTCTGAGGTAGCAATGATAGTTAGGCCATCAAGCTCTGTGAAGAGGATTACTTGTGCTCTGTTTTGTGTATTGTATGTACCCCATTTTTTGACACTCATTGCACGGCCAACCAACCCAGAAAGTGTCTCTCTCTGAATAGCCTTTCCAAGATTTCTTCAATTTTTTTTTCTATAAGGGTATTTTTCTGGGAGTTTTTTCTTGTCTTCTAAGGCAGTCACAGCTTGGGGCCTGTCAAAAAACATGGCCTGTTAAACCCACTGCGGCACTCCTTGTGTGATTTTGGGCTCTACAAGAAATAAAATGTTTTTGTTTGCAGGTACTGCTGGTGGGTTGTCAATGACTTTAAAAAGGAAAAACTGGGTCACAGGACCATAATGTTTGAGAAACACTGCTGTAAGGGAAGGTGGTGCGGACTGAATGCATTAGTCACATGGAGTGGTGCTAATTAAAGCAAACCTTAAAGGGCCCTCTAAGAATCAGAAAACATATGCGACTCTGTGAAACAATAATGATAACTACAAAAGATTTATTATTGCAGCTGGTTTTGGCAATTTCTAGAACATTATTACACTGCTAGCAACAGCAGGTAATAGAATAATTATAAAAAATTCCTGTCTCTTGCCCATGTATACCTTCAGTGCCTTTCCTGTGTTCACATGAGTCTGTACCTCATGTAAAGCCTGCTTCTCAGACTTCTCAGACCCTTTTAACTTCTTGTTTGGCTTTATACTTTATGTCTTTGACTGAGACACACTCAGCATGCGTCTTTATGCCATCTTGTATGACTCAGACTTGTACTTCCTCTTTTGTCGCATCACAAACGCCAAATTGACCAATCAGATTACTCTGATGGACTTGACACACAGAAATTAGTTTTTAATTTTATAACAGATTGTTTCCCTAGTACAAATCTCCTTACCGCAGTCAGCTGGATATTGGCACATGACTGTAGCTAAAATAATATACTACTCAAAAAAATTAAAGGAACACTTTTTAATCATAGCATAGCATTATGTCAGTGAGACGTCTGGGCTATTGATCTGGTCAGTCAAGTAGCAGATTGGGTTGTTAATCAGTTTCAGCTGCTTTGGTGTTAATGAAATTAACAACAGGTGCATTAGAGGGGCAACAATGAGACGACCCCCAAAACAGCAATGGTTTAACAGGTGTAGGCCACTGACATTCTTCGTTCCTCATCTTTTCTGACAGTTTTTTCACTCGTTTTTGCATTTGGTTATGGTTGTGTCACTACTGCTAGCATGAGGCGATACCTGGACCCTACAGAGGTTGCACAGGTAGTCCAACTTGAGCAAGGCCCTTAACCTTCAATTGCTCCAGGGGCGTTGTACAATGGCTCTGACCCCAAGGGGTATGCGAAATTCCTAATACAAGAATTTGCATAAGGCGAAATAAAGAGAACTTCTCCAGGATGGCACATCAATACGTGCCATTGCCAGAAGGTTAGCTGTGTCTTCCGGCACAGTCTCAAGGGCATGGAGGTGATTCCAGTGTAAGGTCCTTAACTCATCAGCAGGACCAGTATCTGCTCCTTTGGGCAAGGAGGAACAGGATGAGCACTGCCAGAGCCTACAAAATGACCTCCAGCAGGCCACTGGTGTGAATGTCTCTGACCAAATAATCAGAAACAGACTTCATGAGGGTGGCCTGAGGGCCCGATATCCTCTAGTAGGCCCTGTGCTCACTGCCTGGCACCGTGGAGCTCAATTGGTATTTGCCGTAGAATACCAGAATTGAAATGTCCACCACTGGCGCCCTGTGCTTTCAGAGTAGGTTCACGCTGAGCACATGTAACAGATGTGAAAGGGTTTGGAGAAGCCGTGGAGAATGTTATACTACCTGTAACATCGTTCAGCATGACCAGTTTGGTGGTGAGTCAGTGATGGCCTGGTGAGGCATAACCATGGACGGACGCACAGACCTCTACAGGCTAGACAACGGCACCTTGACTGCCATTAGTTATCCGGATGAAATCCTTGGACCCACTGTCAGACCCAATGCTGGTGCAGTGGGTCCTGGATTCCTGCTGGTACACGACAATGCCCGGCCTCATGTGGCAAGAGTATGTAGGTAGTTCCTGGAGGATGAAAGAATTGATACCATTGACTGGCCCCCCACACCCTCCTGACCCTAAGACATTATGTTTTGGTCCATCCTATCAGGTTGCAACTCAGACTATCAAGGAGCTCAGTGATGCCCTGGTCCAGATCTGGGAGGAGATCCCCCAGGACACCATCAGTCATCTCATTAGGAACTTGCCCTGACGCTGTCAGGCACACATACAAACACGTGGGGGCCGCACAAACTACTGAGTATGATTTTGAGTTACTGCAATGAAATTTCAACAAAATGGACTAACCTGCCGCATCATCTTTTCACTTTGATTTTCGGGATGTCTTTGAATTTAGCCCTCTGTAGGTTGATAATTTTCATTTCCATCAAACAATGTGGCATCCTTTCGTTCCTAACATATTACCCAGTCCATATCAGTATAGATATCCAGCAGGATTTTTTTCCCCATTGAGATCTGATGTGTTTTTAAAGTGTTCCTTTAATTTTTTTGAGCTGTCTATATATACCATGATTGTGAAGAAATAACTTCAGCTTGAAAAATATTGAACTTACTACAATTCTGTAATCATCCTCATATCCGTTCCATAAAAACATTAATGAAATCTGTGCACCACAGCTCTGCCTTGACGTCTACTGCGACAAGAAACTCAGCTCCTGAAATAATGTTAAGTCACAATTCCTGCTACATTCTTATGTCACTATTGCACAGGTCAGCACATAATATATTAGATGGCAATAAGAGCCTCTATCTTAGAACCGAGCTGGTGTTGCTTTTATTCTTAATTATGGCTCGCTAGACTGTCCTGCCCATTTTCTATTGACACAAACTCCCCTCAGTAGGCAGAACCTCCTTTGAAGTAAGAGACTTAGAAGAGACCTTGCAAATTGTGCATCAGTGCTTTTGTACAATTACACGTCTGGCTTCTAATTTAGTTCTCCTTTCAAAAACTGCATCTAATAATTGTAATTTATCAAGATATCATTTAAACAAAATCTACACTCACTAGATCCCCTCTTGGGGAATAAATTACAAAGAGACCAGAGGCTCACCCTTTGCCAGCCTTCACAAGATGCCTTGGGCACCAATGTAAATCAGGTGAGAAGAATTCCTGAGTAGGAGCACTGAGACAGAGAAGAACAGCATTTCTGCCCTTTTCTTAAGGTGATAGTGTTTCTTATTTTATTTGAATTTGGGCTACTGCTCAACCTGTGAACTATTGTCTGTTGGGGGTCACACAAAAGTCCTCGTAACAAATCCAACTCTTCAACATACACATTAGCTCCTTTGTCTTTCTCCACTCACTCCTATTCACCTTTAATAATCAAGTCCTTACTTCTTCCTGTTTCTCTCTCTCTCTCTCTCTCTCTCCAGTCTAACCACACAGTTCACACTTGCCTGTGTCTATTCAAGACCTTGTCCACACTAAAATAAATGTATTTGTAAGTGCATCTTTTCTGAGATGGCATTTTCAATCACCAAAAACTTAGCATATTGAAAAACAATCTTTTAAGTGTAAGAATCTGAAAACACCAGGACCCTCATGCATAATGGTATGCGTAGAATTCACACAAAAACATGGCGTACGGACAAAAGCGGAAATGTGCATACGCACAAAAAATCCAGATGTATAAATCCACATTCTTCCGTTACATAAATCCCAGTCAGCGTGAAAAGTAACACACATGTCTGCCGCCACTCCTCAACTCCTCCCAGAATTACGCCTCTTTGAATATGCAAATCAATATAAATAGCCCTTAAGCGCAGCGTTTTGTGAAAAGACAATGGCAAAAGCATGGGGGAAATAGAATAATTTCAGCAAATACCAAGTGGAGGCAAGGAAACACTTACTATTTGTTGGTTTAAGCAGTGTTATAAACAACAAAAGGAAATTGATAGAGTAACAGAGTGGCAGAGAAACTCAAAAGTTCAAGTTCAGAAAGATGCAAAATGTCCGAAATAAATAAGAAGTTGTCAGAAGGCGAGTCGTAGTCTAAGTGTTATATGGCAGCGTATTAAGGTACAGAGAAAAGAAAAACAAAATAGGGACAAAGTTGGAAAACATTGTCCAAATGTCAACTTTAATCTCAAATTTCCACTTTAATCATTTACTTTATTTTGTCATTAAAGTAGAACATCATAAACTCCATCTTAAAATCGTTTAATATACTAGTTTCTCAGATCCCATCGTAACTAAAGTAGCACGTTAAATGCTCCTTTCTATGTGTTCTTTTATGTGCTCTATATGTGTAAATCACTTCATGCTTTCTAACGGGCTTTCTCTTCCGCTGACAGGACACAGAATACATTAAATTCATGATATTACAGCTATCTGAACAATTTAACTATTAAGATGTATACTTGATATTTTCATAATGATAGGAATTAAAGTATGTATTAAACATAGGGACACGGTGGCACAGTATTAGCAATGAGCTGGCTCCCTGTCTAGAGACTGTTCCTGCCTCCCGCAAGATGCTTGCTGCACCATGCACGACCTTCAATGAAAAAATGTACTGCAGCAGTACTGTCTCTCTCAAACGTACTAACCTCCTATTCCTGTCCTTCCTTTACTTTCTGCAAGTAACCAATCGCCACATTATCAGCTCTGTAATAGATGCCAAGCCATCTGTAAGCTTAAAATGCCGATTCTTCAAAACTATTATGAAACAATGAAATATCTTCATAGTACATGTTTAATTATTCCATCCATCTATCCATCCAGGGTCACGCCAATCCCAGAAAGCATACAGCACAAGGCAGGAACAATCCCTGAATGGGCACCAGCTCGTTGCTAGCGCTGCACCACCGTGTCCTCACATGTTTAATTATTAACAATATACATTGCCATCATCTATATGTTACACTGATCCCTCCCCCACTTGGACAGAGGCAGTGGTACTGTAAGAATTATGTTTCTGGACTTCTGGACTTCTCTAACGCCTTCAACACCATCCAACCTCGGCTCCTTAGTGACAAGCTGACAGAGATGGGAGTAGATTCATACCTGGTGGCATGGATCGTGGACTATCTTACAGACAGACCTCAGTATGTGCGTCTCGGGAACTGCAGGTCTGACATTGTGGTCAGCAACACAGAAATGCCGCAAGGGCACAATAGCTCGGGACACACAGTTCCTGCCTCACTATCACTACACAGTCTACCAGATGAACAAAGAGCCTTTGCACAACCATGTGAGTTAGTATGTTGTATAGTGACCCTGATTTTTTAACAATATAATCTCTATAACAAAACAGCAATACTTCAAAAATAACCAAGACTATATTTTAAAATTTATAGGTGAACAAACGAACCAATGAATGCTCATCTGGAAGTGCAATGTATAGAATGTAGCGATAAGGAATAATGAACATGTGTTTTGAACTTCACAGACGGAAACAAAGCTCATCTGTCTGATACCTTGTACTCCACATACCATAACAGAATGTAAAAAACAATCAACTTGTGGAGATCGCTGCTGAGCTTGCTGCAGTTGGTAACACTTTGTAAAGCACAACTCCATACGGCAACACACTAGTGGTTGTCAGAAAAAAGGGTCGAGCGCGACTGTACTGGAAGTTCAGTGCTCAATCAATAAATGGGACATGGAGGTGCAAATTTCAGTCATGTGATATGACATAGTGCAGCAACAAGATCAGCAGCTGCGATTAGAAGCATCCAACTGTAGAGGTGCAGAACTAATTGTTACCACAGGTCTACGCCAGCAGCTCTAGACCAGCAGTTTTAGGATGATGGTGATACTATTTTATGTAAATTATATCCGTACTACAAGCTAGCCACACAAGAACATCTAATCTTAACAACACTAATTCCTAGCCTTACGATACTGCTAATCTTAACCACTTTTACTATATGCTAACCACACTAACACCTAACCTTGATTTACTGTATTCTTAACCATTTATCGTACACATTAACCCTAACTTTAACAACACTTAGACCTAACATTAACTTCCTCCCTAAAACTGCTGGTCTATAACTGTTTCCTGCACCTCTGGTGACATCCTATGTCTCTAGATAGATAGATAGATAGATAGATAGATAGATAGATAGATAGATAGATAGATAGATAGATAGATCCTGAGAGAACTTCAAAACTTATGGTGACATGCTGAAAAACATTTATTATAATATTAATGCACTGCTGACAACTCATTATGTATAACAAAAACCAAAAGAGACATCGACAACATAAAATTCAGAATGGTATGTATTACTTCCATGTCAATTTCACTTTGGGGAAACTGCAGGAGATTAGTGAAGAGAAATGTGTACAATACAATACAATTGATTGTAATGTACAATAATTTACAATCAAAGTACATTTATACTAGCTGACCCGCGGCGTAGCATACGCTGCATAGCTATTCATTGATGGGTGAATACTTCCTGAAAGACACAATTCAGCAATCCCCTATTCAGCATCGTGATAGGGTGGCGGCCTTCACTCTGGGTTCGGTGTCGGTCTAACAAAGGAAAAAAAGAAGGGGCACAGAAACAAGAGGGAGAACAGAAGCTTGTTAGCAAAGCAAAGCAGCCGGAACCGAAAACAACAATGAAAAGTCAACGTGGGTCAGAGGGCAGCAATTAGAGAGACCTGTTAGCAAAGCAAAGCAGGTGGAACCGAAAAGAACAATGAAAAGTCAACATGGCTCAGAGGTGCATGTGGACTGTAGCAGAGACCAAAGTCACTTAGGATGCATTTGGTGAGGTGTTGGGGTGGGCACATGAGCAGGCACTGCACATGCCTCGACAGCGAGGGTGGACGCGGGAGGAGGGTTAGAGTTGGCGGGCGGGGCTCCGTCATGCATACCCTATGGTCGGACGACTTGGTCATATATAGAAAAGCAGCCGGAACCGAAAAGAAATATTAAAAGTCAACGTGGCTCAGAGGTGCATGTGGACTGTAGCAGAGACGAAGGCGACTGAGGCTGTGTTTGGTGAGTTGTTGCGTGCGGGCACATGAGCAGGCAGTGCACATGCCTCGAGAGCGACAGTGGATGGGGGAGGATGGTTACAGTTGGCAGGCGGGGCTCTGTCGTGCATATCCCATGGTCTTAGAGTTGGTGGGCGGGGCTCTGTGAGTTGGTGGGCGTGGCTTCTGTCATGCGTATGCCATGGTCTCTGTCGTGCATACCCTATGGACGGGCGACTTAGTCAATTATATATAGATGATATTTATTATGACACAAAAAAATCCAGGGATAAATAAAATTGCATTTATCTATAACCACAGAGTAAAATAAACAGGAAATTGAATTAAATGATCAACTACAAAAATATTTAATTTAAAACTAAACACATTCATTTACATTTACTCATTTGGCTGAAACCTTTATCCAAGGCGATTTACAACATTTATGATACAAGTGGTTACATATTCTTTTAGTTTTAAAGTTGGAGCACAGGCAGATCAAGTGACTTGCTCAGCGTCACACCGGGGCAGTACTGGGATTTAAACCCACAGCTTCAGGGTTTGAGGTCCAAAGCCTTAACCTCTACACTAAGCCACACCACACTTCCTACTTTCAATCAAATGAAGTAAACAAGCTGCATAGACAGATAGATTGTACGGGGTGTTAACGTCCTGGGAACACTGAACTTTACAGATCTGTTGTGGTGTGTGTGTGTGTGTGTGTGTTCATTTCTGTCTCTTCATCATCCAGCATATTGCCTTGTATGGAAAACAAGCTATAATCGCTAAATTTCTTTGAGGGTGTGAGTGCGTGTGCACATGTGTGTGCTTCCGCTTGCATGCATGTACAGTACATCTAAATTTAAATAAATATATCTCCAAAAATAATCATGGAAGAATTTTGCAAAATCAATAATAATTAAATAATAATTCAGCATTCAGGGTGGATATCTTGGAAAGTGCTCATTGTAAATGTTTGCACCTTTGTTAGAATGTGGTCTCCCAGGATCTTGTGATATAAGATTTTCTACAGACACACACACACTCAGACACATGTACAGACACCATACTAAAATCAACTTTTTTTAATGTTTACATCATCAAACAATCTGAATCTGAACTTAAATCAAAAGTGAATCCTTGACCCCATCAACAAACTTCCATCTACATGGATGTAAAAGGCGGACCATATGTACCATGAATTCTAAAATTTTAAATCAAAGGCCACAAAGTTAATTCCATCATCACTGATGGCTGTACTATAATTTCCAAAAGCTGTTCTCTCTTGGCTGGAAGTGTTGATCACCAGGTCAGCTGTCTGACTGCTGGCTTTTCCACTTGAACTGATCTTTCAACTGGTCTTTCGATCCTCTCAGGACTACCCAAAAAAGACATGAATCATTTGCAACGAGTGCAGAATGCAGCTGCTAGAATCCTAACTAGGAAAAGAAAATCCGAGCACATTTCTCCAGTTTTGATGTCACTACACTGGTTACCTATGTCATTCAGGATTGACTTTAAAATTCTGCTTATGGTTTATAAAACCTTAAATAATCTCGCCCCATCTTATATATCGGAATGTCTGATACCTTATATTCCAAATCGTAACCTTAGATCCTCAAATGAGTTTCTGCTTAGAATTCCAAGAACAAACTTAAAAGCAGTGATGAGGCGGCCTTCTGCTGTTATGCACCTAAAATCTGGAATAGCCTGCCAATAGGAATTCGCCAGGCTAGTACAGTAGAGCAGTTTAAAACACTGCTGAAAACACATTACTTTAACGTGGCCTTTTCATAACTTCACTTTAACTTAATCCTGATACTCTGTATGTTCAATTTCCTCATAATAACTATTCATGGTGGCTCTAAAATCCGTACTGACCCCTATTCTCTCTTCTGTCTCTTTTTCCGGTTTCTTTGCAGTGGTGGCCTGTGTTACCACCACCTACTCAAAGCATCATGATGCTCCAACAATGATGGATCGATTAAAAGCCAAAAGTCTACGTGACCAACATCATCATGTCCTTCCGTGAGAACCCTAAATCCAAAGAGGACTGTTTCATTTATGTTTGGTAGAATGCCCAGAGGGGACTGGGTGGTCTCATAGTCTGGAATCCCTATAGATTTTATTTTTTTCTCCAGCCATCTGGAGTTTTTTCTTTGTTTTTTCTGTCCTCCCTGGCCATCGAACCTTACTCTTATTCTATGTTAATTAATGTTGATTTATTTTGTTTTCTTATTGTGTCTTTTATTTTTCTATTCTTCATTATGTAAAGCACTTTGAGCTACTTTTTGTATGAAAATGTGCTATATAAATAAATGTTGTTGTTGTTGTTTCATGTTATGCTTAAATATTAATTCATTAATTAGATCAAAGCACTGTCAGTTTGTTCATAAAATGATCTGTCAGCTAATAATAAGTTCAGTGATGATGTAATTATTGGCTCCCTTCTTATAGACATGTAGGCCTGAACAGGAGTTCTTCCGACCAATAAGGTAACAACCACAAGTTAGTGTTATCACCACTTTAAATGTGAGATCAATATACTTGTTTTGCTATTAAAATGTCCAGGTATTTATATATTTTTGTATTGTTGAATATATTTCAATGTTTTAAGTATTCTATATTTTGTGGTATAAGATGCATGCATGTTCTCCTCCTACATCCTCAAATCTATGGAGGTCCAGCTGACTGACGTCTCCAAATTATCCCAGTGTGAGTGTGGGCCTCTCTTCCTGCCTTGGCCCAGTGTTCTTAGGATAAGCCGTGGACCCCGCGACCCTGTGCTACATTTACTTGCTTTCCATGAAAGCTGAGACTTGAATGAGAGCCAACGGCAGCAGGTGTAGTGTCAGCTTGAATTGAAGAAAAATGAATATGGACATTGTTCAGCAAATCATTATGTCTGATGACAAATGAATGAGCCTTAGCCGAAAGATCAGTCATGCTGATGTGTCTGTTGTGTGGCCAGCCAGCAAGGAACTTTGCCCACTCTGAACATTTAGTTTGTAAAGTCAAGCCGCCTTCACTTGGCAAAGCTCACTAAGTGAAAAAATACAGGAGTCATTGTGACCATCTCAAAATGTTTTGTTAGCTGGCTGTAGTCTTACTAATAGTTTACAGTTATGGGAGGTTTGCCTACTTCAGTCACGTGTTTAAACACTTTACTCCAGGCTCCCTTAAGTGGGTGACTGAACTTAATTCTGCTCATTTCAATTAGATAATCTTTCTAAGGTTCAGTCAAAGGGTTACTTACTGTATTTAGTCAAGTTGCAAAAGAACACAGAAATTAGAATATTATTATACAAGTATGGAGAACTTGTAATAAGACTTTGGAACTTTGGTTTACTTTTTTCATTTCCGGTGTATTTACGTGTGGATTATTGCCTATTATACTTTATAAGTCAGATGAATTTAAAAGAACTTCTTCTACCACTTTTCTTGACTGGGATGGAGTTGAAGCTTGCCGTTTACCCTGCAGTGGTCATCAAAAAACTTCTAAAGTATATACTTACGAAATATACAAAATGAAAAATACAAGCAACACCTCAGGGTATTGGAGAAATATCACAATCATGAGCTCTGTTTTTCCCTGGGGAGAACTGGGAGGACTGGGCAGATATTGCTAAGATTCTATGCGCCTGCCCTTGAGTGTTCAGCAACAACTGATGGGTTGGCACATCCTCAGATTACCTGATGTGTAACCACTGAAACTTGTGTTTTTCTTAGAAAGGAGAGTAGACTGCAGGGAAGACCAAGGAAAAGGTACAAGGACCATCTGAAGGGAAATCTTGTCGTCTGTGACATCTGCTCTGAGAACTTGTAATGCCTAGCCAGTGATGATTCAGCATAGAGCAGAATCTTGCAGCATTTGTGCAAAACTCTCAAGGAAAAGAAGAGTGGACCTTGAGGAACAGCAGAGTCAAAAAAGGAAGTAACATCTAAATGAAATAGCAGATGATACCACAGATCCAGCAACAATCCAGTTTCCTAATACCCAGAACGTTTCACTCACATCTCAGTCTTCACAGTCACCTTAAGGCCCATTGGAGGTGGGAACTAAAAAAAGATGGTGGGTGTAGTTCTCAGATGGAGAAAGGTCAATGATGATAATGATGAATGACAATTGTGTAATAAATAAGGTCAGGTGCGTGTTTGTCCGGTAGGTAAATCCACACTGTTACACCTATCTACACCAAATTTTGCACACATTCCTCATTTGCACCTGGGAAGACCACTTTGTTCCAAAATTTGAGTGCACCTTCATATTAATGGAGAAGTGCCCCTAGGAGGCTCAGGTACACAATGTGGTTGTACATGGTGGGTTTAGGCAGTGGAAGTTTGATTTGGGATCAGTCCCTGGGGAATTTATTTAGTGACCACACTTGCACATTATTCCACCTCGGGCAGTGCAGGGCACCCCTTCTGGTTAGCTCATAAACCAGCATATATGTGTTCAATAAAGGTCCTTTAGGTCAATACAATATTTAACCACCAGTATGTCTCCACAAGATTTTGCAATTTATAAAAATGAATTTTGCTTACAACCATGAACTGGATTAAGCCGTTTCAAAAGGGAATGGACAAGTAAATCAGTATGAGCAGGGCATGGCACAGTGGTGTTGTGATCAGCACTGCTGCCTCACAGCTCCAAATTTCTGGGCTTTGAAACGTGTCAGTGTCTTTAGGGAGTGTGTACATATTCTCTGTGTATACCTGGGTGTTCGTCTGATCCTTCTGCATCCCAAGTAAAGTCAATTGGCTAGTCTACATTGACCCAGTGTGAGTGAGCTTACCCTGCAATAACGTATTAATTCTCCAGGTTTGATTCCTGCTTTCACCTGATGTTGCTAGGTTAGCTTTTGGCTATTATGAGACACAAAACATATCTGTTAAGTTTTGTGAAGAAACAAAAGACCAGAAGAAGATAATTGTAGGCAAAAGATAATGTTAGAGGAAAATGCAAAGATCAAAACCATGAGATCAAAATAACCAAGCAGCCAAAAACAAAGACAAGCGAGATGCTGATCAAAAGTCAAAGACAACACAAAGAAGAAAAATCCAGGAAACATCAATCGCTTGAATCTACTGTACTTGGAGTTTAAGCTAACTACACTGAGAATAACGAAATACATAGTTTCATCCATTGAGGAAATATGACTGTAACCACCACCACATTCATAACGTCACATCCTGTGACGTCAGCAGCACAACAGATGTGGTCAAGTGACACCTCACAGAGACATCAACAAAGTTAAACTTTTTTGTCGAAATAAAACAAAATTAAAAATAAACCACACAAATAGACTCCCTGAGTCAAAAGAACGTGAAATACACAAAAACCAATGCGTGAAAAATATTTATATTATACTAGCCAACCCGCAGCGTTCCATACGCAGCATAATCAGGCCGGTTTTTTAATAATTTTTAAGCACAGGGACAAAATGTAACATTTGCAAAATCGTAATGTAATAAATCAGCAAGAAAAGCAACATTGTAACAATGCACAGAACGAACCAACACACAATTGTCCGTGCGGCGTAGCGAGGTGGGAGGGGGGTGTGTACAAAGTGCAGGAGCATCTAAGAAGACGCATGTTTGTCGTGAATGCGAATTGCTGTATGTAGCGTGTACAACACTTTGCTATGCTGCACGCGGTCGTGTGTCGTAACCGAAAACTCGTTTTTTAAAGACTGCTCACTTCATTGTGTTTTAACCTCAGTTGTAAAGGAAAGTTTTAATGATCCCATGGGATACCCCTCGCAAACAGTTTTACACGCTGCATATGGCGATTCTCCTCCGCGAGAAACATGCCTCTATTAACAGTCAACGTGTGGGAGGGGGGTGTGTACAAAGGGTAGGGACGAAAACAGTGGGAGCGTATGAGTCGCACTTAGTGGCAATTCCACGGTTTGCAGCCCGAATGGGGTTCAACGGCTTACCCATGCCTAGACACACGCTCAATCTCATGCATAAATATTTATTGAATGGTAAACACTTCTGGAAGGACACGGTTGTCTAAAACAGTTAAGTGTGAGAATACAACAGTAAGTGAATGAAAAGATGGAACTCTGGAGAGAGCAAAATACAACACAATAGTGAACCCGTAGCATAACAAACGCCGCATAATTATTTATTGATGGTTGAACACTTCTGGGAAGACACAGGGACACCCCTCGCAAACTGTTCTACACGCCGCATACAGCGATTTACATCTGCGACAAACAAACTGTTTTACACACTGCATACAGTGAATCACATCCGCGATATGATTTTTCCTAGATGGTCCTGTCGCATCCACCCTCGCACTCGAAGCATACACATTGCCTGCTCATGTGTCCGCTCGCAAGAGAAACTCACGGAGAGCCGCCCACCAGCTGCCTGTGTGTGTGCCTCTGTCTGTCTCTGGTGCGGCTTTCTTTTGCGCTGCCTCTGTGTGAACCGGTCAGGCACAGAGAAGGTCAGCTGCTGACAGAGCGTCTCGACTGTTGCAGGGCCTGCATTGGTGAAGCAGGTGAGACGGTAATGAAATGGAGGCACAGGGCTTATTGGTTTTTAAAGACTAATTCCTTCATTGTGCTTTAACCTCAGTTTTAAAGGATTGTTTTAAGGATCCCATGGGATACCCCTCGCAAACTGTTTTACACGCTGCATTTAGCGATTCACCTCCGCGAGAAACATGCCTCTATGAACAGTCAACGTAGCTCGGAGGTACATGACATTAACCTGACCTGCACGGCATGTGGCCTCTACGACAGACGAACATAAATGACGCCATTTTTTCTGTGTCGTCACGTCCGAGTTGGTGGGCGTGGCCCTGCGAGTTGTCGTCGTATCCAATGGTCTTGGAGTTGGTGGGCGTGGCTCCTTCCTGTGTGCGCCATAGGTGTCTCACTTGTCGGGGCTTAGTGAATCCACACCCCTTCCGGCGTGCTTTTCATGGTTGTCTTGCCTTAGTGAATTATATATATAGATTGGCCCCACCTTTAAATTTGGAACAATTAATTTCTGAAAATGTAATTTTCAGAACAAATGTTAACAAACCACCATAAAATATTTATTGATTTCTCTCAATCTACCATTTTCTGAACCCAGATTATAAGGGAGATGGAATTTATCTGGCAGTACTGTGTGTAAAGATGGACGTGAGACTATTATAAGGCACATTTACAAGCAAACATATACCGTATTACTAAATCTTTTTGACAGAAAAGATAATGTAGTGGTGGGTTAAGGCATTGAAGCATAAATCCCATTGTTATAAAAATGAATTCAATACTTTACATTAAATTTCAATGTCAGGAATAAGGTCTACGGTACAAGTACAGGTAAAGAAAACATTCAAGCAGCTGTCATAATGAGCAGATGTTGGATAACTTCACAATGAGAAGATAAAAATGCCTTGAACATATTCACAGTTAACTTTTGAAGTTTTTGTTTTAGTTATTAATTTCTGTTTCTTGTTTTAACTTTTTTTCGTTCCTTGATGTATGTGAGTGCAGCACGTGACGTCAGCACAGCTGTGTCATAAAAGATGATGGCACGCAGAGTGAAATGTCAGAACTTTTAGTCAATCAAAGGAAAAACGTTCTAAATGACCTACCACTCAAACAACAACCAAAAAAGAAAATCAATCACAGGAACAGTTTACTGGTTTTGACTTGTGCTTCCGTTTGTGGTTTCGTCCTAGTAATTTGCTGAAACATTAGTACCAATTTCTGTGTACTGTGAATTTCTCCTGCCTACTCCTAAAATAAAAAAAAAAATCTTTGCCACTCTCTACAACATCTGTCTTCTAAGACTTCGTGTTTTTTTAACAGAACATGTCAAAAACAACACGTTGCTTAGTGGTACAAGTACTAATGGTTTTTAAAAGTGACAATGCAGAATGGCTGAGGTCTCTTATACTATTCTCGGTGTGTCCATGGGAGTGAAGACTTAAGCAAAAGTAAATTTAAGCAAGATTACAAGAAGTCATAAACAGCGAGTGTCTATCTCTGATCCTGGAAAGCCAACACCACTTCCTTCATTTGTAACCAATTACTGCTGCTAGTGGAACAGGTTGTTTTTGCTTTAATTTTAATTGGCTTCATTTTTATGATTCAGAACCCTTAATTATTTCTGTTTGCCTTAACCATCAGGCAAACAATAATAACATGCAATGTAAACCTACAGATAACCACCTACAACTCTGTGAAACTCTGTGCCCTGAAAGTCACAATTTTAAACTGGTGATGAGCAAAACTGAATTCATAGCGAAACTCGATGTTTTGCTTCTCAAAAAAATTTGATTCTCAAAAACAAATGAGGTTTTGTTTCCACCAAAATTTGTGTCCTTAACACAAGAAGAAAGGTGCTTATTCCCTGTCTGGAACTTTTTCATACATTAATTCTGCCGTTTTCTGTTGTTTAGTATTTAAATAAAAATCTGTAGTGTAAAAAATATGATTGAACTACTTTCTTGTCACAAGCAGATATTTTGTTGAGCTATTGGACATGTGTTGTGTCTGTTCTGGTAAGAGGATGCCCAGTTTGCCACATATGATAACAATCCTGGTGATCGCAATCCTAAATGAGTAAAAGCCACAGAAATGAAACTTTAAGCTCCACAGCACTTGGAACTTGCAAACTCTCATCTGTATGAATCCAAAAATAGGAAAGTTAGTGAGAAAACACACTAATGTTGACAATGGGGCATTTTGGTGTGTCTTTGTCAGAGGTGGGAAGTAACAAATAACAAATACTTCATGTGAGAGGCTTTTTAGCACTGCAGGACTGATATTTACACCCAAAAGGGCACACCTTGATTCAGAGAGCTTTGAGAACCAGCTTCTGCTGAAGTTGAATAAAAGATTTTGGTAGTTTTGTTAAAATAAAGGAATTTCTGACAAAATTGGCATGCTGATATTGAAAAGTGAGCACTGGAGCAATGTGAATGATCATTATTAGTATACTGTGTTTGTTTTGTTGGTAATTGTGATTTGATATTTTTCAAGCTGTATTAATATACTGGGAGTTTTCAGAGTCTGTACGTTTTTACTTTTACTTAAGTAAAAAATTTAATTGAGTATTTGTACTTTTACCAGAGTCCTTTTTTACGCAAGTATCTGTACTTTTACTTGAGTAAAGAACTTGTGCACTTTTGCCACCTCTGGTCTTTGTGTAGAAAATGTGCAGCATGTAACATTTAAAAAAATGCACTGCGCTTCTCCATAGTGATATGAACGCGAGATGGATAGATAGATAGATAGATAGATAGATAGATAGATAGATAGATAGATAGATAGATAGATAGATAGATAGATAATGTAAGGCACTATATGATAGATAGATAGATAGATAGATAGATAGATAGATAGATAGATAGATAGATAGATAGATAGATAGATAGATAGATAGATAGATACTTTATTAATCCCAAGGGGAAATTCACATACTCCAGCAGCAGCATACTGATAATGAACAATATTAAATTAAAGAGTGATAACAATGAAGGTATAACAGACAGATAACAACTTTGTATAATGTTAACGTTTACCCCTCTGAGTGGAATTGAAGAGTCGCATAATGTCGGGAGGAACGATCTCCTCAGTCTGTCAGTGGAGCAGGACGGTGACAGCCGTCTGTCGCTGAAGCTGCTCCTCAGCCTGGAGATGATCCTGTTCAGTGGATGCAGTGGATTCTCCATGATTGACATTAATATTTGTAGTCCCAAAGCATGTAATTGCTGCACTGTTTCAAAAAGACCCACTAAAGTGCAAAGCCCTGTCAAAAAACCCCAATTAGTAACATAGAGAGCCATGTATAATCCTTATAAATAAAAAGATTTAATAATACAAAAATGCTTTGTAATTAAAGAAAGTTCAGATGAACACAAAAGGAAAAAGGAGTTACCTGTAACAGTATTAGGCCAAAACTCCAGTAATCACAATCACAGAACAAGCAAAAGACACAATAAACACTCAATCACTCCCTAGTGAATTTGAATGAACCACCAAGAACTGTGGGGCTTTGAGCGCTCCCAGGCGGTGATGAGCAGATGGCGCTGCCTCTTGGAGAACCATTCAACACAAGTCAAATAACGAAGGCTAAAAGACAAAAGCAAAAAGAATAATACAAACAATTAACAAAAGTAGCATTAACACTGATAAAATAAACAAAAGTAACCGGAATAAGACAAGAATTTCGACTGGCTGGAATACAACATGTGAGGCAAAAATAGAATTGACTTCACTGGTGTACAAGCTATTACCTCCATTATACAGCTGTGGAACACAAATCAAACAAATTTAATCCACCTATTAAATCAAAATATCCACAAAAACAGAGAAAAGAATTAAAACCCAAGAAAGTCACAAAGTTACTCACAATAAAGATGTTTCTCCTGTAATTCTCAATGCCACTCTGATGAATCCGAGTCTCTGTCTGGGAGAATCCCCCTTCAACAATCACATCAGGCCCTGCAAGACTAGCATGACTCAGTCAGCAGGAAACTTGACTTGGAATATGTGTAAAATAATTTTGGGATGGATTACAATGGCTATGCCTCTATACCGTGTGTCTCGTGTATCGCATGCATGTACTGATTAGACACTTACTACCATTTGGATATAAGCTTATTTAAAGAAAGTTTAAGGAATGTTTAGGGTAATTGTACTTTGTCTAACAAGTACTCTATTATAGGATTTGCTGAGCTGCTTGGCTTGCCGCATGCCTGTCTTAGAACCGGTAAGGATGGGTTTTTGAGGTCAGTGTGGGCCAAAGGTGTAAAAGAACAAGGCACGTCCTGTGACACTGCTGGCATGGGTACAACTTTGACTAAAGGAAGAATCAAGAAGTAAGTTAGGACCTAGAAAGGACTGGTCAAGAGGCCAGAGGCCACCATGCAAAGGGTGCCAGCCCCTACTCTTCAAAGCAACCTTAGCCCAAAATACTGCAGGAAAGTGTATAAAAGAAGTATAACAGGATAATTTAACTGCAGCTCCGGGTCCTGCCAGAATGACTGACCAACTCACTGCGTAACGCAAGAAGACCATCCACCTGAGCATTAGTTAAGAAGTGCTGCTACCTATCCAGGTTGTACATTGGAGTAAATGCCACAGCATCACTCTGCTTCAGCTTTAGTGACATTTTAAAACTTAAGGACTTTTATGATTAGGATTTCTAATGAGTGAATAAAGAGATGTACCCAAGGTCTCCCAGAGTACACCCAAAAGAGCTGAACATGGATTGCTGAAAGTGTGGAAGATTTTGAGGCCACTGAGAAGCTCCTTTAAGGTATTACCAGCCTGTCTTGCAGCTGTCTGCTGTAACACACCTTAAATCAGCAGCTGTGACCCCTTGATGCTTTGCTTTTAAAGAATGTTACAATTAGGCAGCAGGACTGAGGCATCTAGTAAGATGGGATGTCCTGGAGCACTGTCTAAAATGAAAAGAGAAGAATATCCTTGAAACAAGCTTTAAAACATAAACATTGCCAACCATGTCTTCTTTTCTTTGCTTTCAGTATGACAAAAAGCCCTTTAGATCCCCACGAGAGATTAGCATGGCAGGGATCATAAGTATCCCTTGAAGCATTTGCAGCAAGCAATAAAAGGAGTTGATTCCTAAAGCAGGTATCACCTTCCCCTTCTCTGAAATGTAGCTGCTAGAAGGCATCTGTTGCCACAGCAGGCCAGTTTCCCCATGCTAAACACTTGTTACAACATGCCGTTAACTGCTTGGTCCTCAGCATTTACTGCAATCCCCTCAACAGACGTTCCACTTTCAGGTCTCACAGACCGTCCTGGTCTGAATATGTCTGTTGTCTTTCTTGAGCTCAGGTTCCTTATGTTAGGATAGCAATGCACCACAAGCAGTTAGTGAAGCACCTATGAAACATAAGTTGTGATAATATATAGAAATTCACAAGAAGTCAGTTCAGGGAAGCAGAATTTAAAACATGTGCTTTTGTTTACATCATCACCTGGGGCGCTGGGGCTTCTGACTCCTTAGACATGCAGGCAGCAGGCTACTTGTGTGCATTAAAGAATTACCCTGCTAATCTGGAGACAGTTCTTGTCATAGTGTGGCATGGTGGCAAAGTGGTTAGCACTGCTCTCTCAAAGCCACAGAATCCTGGGTTTGAATACCTTACTAAAAAGTTCTGAGTGTCACACACACGAGCACTGGGCAAGCCTTACAGTTATGAGAATGGATAAAGATATGGAGAAGAGTTTGAATGTAACACCTAATTCAACCCAATTTCCATTTGCCTTAGAGTAAAGGACAACTTATCCAAGGGAACCTGATATCATTTCCGCCCATCATCCCGCCTCACCCACCTCTGCCTCTATAAAAAACACCTGATCAGAGTAGAAGTCATCATTCTTGACATGGAGCTCACTGAGAACAGACATCTGCAAAAGAGCTGCGTGTCAGAGCGACACCAACTAACTTTGCCTGTTTTTGTTTTCCCAAACTTGCCTTTTTCCTGGATATTAAATGGGTTCACTGCAGTGCCCCAACTCTTTTTCTCCGTTTAAGAGTTATATTTACATGTACTATGCCAAATACGAGTACTCTAAGCAGCTCACCTGGACCATAGCACAGACAATCTCCACCTTTTAATTTCTACTTGTCCTCTTTGAATAGCCTACTGACAGCATAAGAGAGAGCAACAAGTCAATGCTATTATCAACAGACCAGGAGATACACATGGGTTTTCAGACAGAAACTGGAAAAAGCAGGTTTCTAAAGGCTGTAGATTGCTATCAAAAACCAGACAGCCTTACCATTTTCATAGTCAAACAAGAGTTGCCAACTGCTGTTAACAAGATTAAAATAGATAATAAAAACAATGTAACCTAACCTAAAATAATTTAACTGGAAGACTGAGAAAGCTAAGAAACATCTCAAAGAAAATTATAATTTAGAGTACTAAACCAACACTTATTCACAGTTGAAATCCATGACTTTGGAAAAAGGACTAAAGTTCCTGGACTGGAATGTATAAGACTTTGCGACATGAATTGTATGCATTATGGGAGGTGGCCCTTAGCAACCAAGCAATGCTTGCTAGCGACCCATTAACTACTTGCTGTAATTGTAAATTGGCAGCATGACGAACTTAAGGATAAATGAAAAAAAAAAATGTAAATTTCTAAAATAAAGAAAGAAAACAAAACAAATATATGAAAATTAAGCTAGAAAATTTGGCATTCAAAATATTAAAGTCACACATCTAGGAAAAATTAATCAAAGCAAAAAAAAAAAATCACTACAAAGAGCAAAGGGGTTTTCTTGATTCTTAACAATATGTGGGTAAAAATTGCACGTTTTCCCTATGTCTGCATGGGTTTTGTCCTGGTACTCCATATTCCCTCTTATTTCCCTTTCACCAATTTTCTGAGTATAATTTTTATACATTTTTATTGCTCCTCTATCATTTTGGAAACAGATTAATATAATGGCATAGCTTGTTATCTGAGGTGTGGCCACACAAGGTGCAACTATGCAAGGAGATATAACTACATGTGTGTATTTTGCAGGTGGCATAAGGTTCCTGAAAAGTAGGTTCTCATATGCAGTCACATATAATGAGAAGCCATGATGTCTGTCTGCATGAAACAACTCCGCTCCTGTAATAGTAGTGTTACATTATAGATAATAACAACAATGGTTTGATGGTTTAAGAACCCCTCCCCTCCTTTAGGACTGAGTCTCTTTGTAATTTTAAGATAGGGGTTGGGGGGGACGTGCCTCAACCCAGTTTGGAAAGTGTTTCTCTGCTAAAGTCTCTCAGTCAACCCCCGTAGGAAAGCCAGGCTACCTAAGAGCCTAGCTTTACCGTAACATATGGTTTTGGGGGCAGGTGTGAAGATGTTCTATTCCCCCATTGGTCTGAAGTATGGCTGTTTGGAACTGACTTGTATCAGAAGCCTTTAAGTACCATGACATCCTATTGGCTCTAGGGGTTGGCCAGAGAATCTATAAATTTGCTTATTATCTCATTCTCTATCTCACTCTTACCAAATTGATGCATGAACTGAAAAGGACAACACAATGAAGAGCACAACTTGGCAGCCATATTGAGACAGGCATGCAGCCTGTTCTGAAGAAAGCTGACCACAAATGATGCCTTAACTAGAGACATTTTAAATAACTACAAGTCTGTGTGCCGCCTGAAACTACACATCACCATTTATCAGGTTGTATGGTTGCCAATTTTCAAATGTACTTTGCATATTGTTATTATTTATGAATATTATCAATAATACATTATTTAAAGTGTAACTTAACTCCTGCTTGTTTTTTACTATACTGAATTGCCCGAGGTTATAGATGTAGAAGGGAAGGTGGGGAGAAGTTATATACTATAATACCTTATAAACAGTGGTAAGTCTGTGAGATTTGAGGCATTCTGACAAAGGCTACACATTAATAATACAATAGGGGAAAGTAGAGCAAAAAAATATGACAAAACAGTCAAGAAGATTCAATTTTCATTGTAATATCTCAAATAAAGAATGTTACATACATTTTTAAAGTTTCAAAACCTACCATTGGAAAACCATTAGAGAATTTTCACACTTATATTTACCTTAAAACATTCTGTGGGACTTCAACTACAAATACTGTAAGTTTACTGTTTCAGATTTGTTATTTCTATGACATTTGTGTGTCAATGTGTCACAGTTTTGTTTTCTGCTTTAAAACTCCATAGACTATTTTCTTTAGTTTTACTTTTTTAATCCTTTTATTTGGGTACAAAAGATATTAAATAAGACATTCCAATCAAAGAAATGGAAATAATATAACAAGTAGAATAATATGCTCTGAAAATTTGTGAAACTCAGCATTATCCCCCTTTCAGACCAACAGAGCTTTAGAATTACATTAACAAGATTGTTCTACATTCTGAAAAAATTCTGAACAAATCTTTGTGACGAGTATTTGATTTTTGTCTCAATACAAAACATTGCCGTCCCACTGAGTTACTGGGGGTTTTGGTTAATTGGATGCTGTACGCTGTTTGCAGCAATGGCTCCCATTGCGAGTTACATGGTACACAGTCTGTCATTACACTGCCCCTATAAAAGATGGTAGCACACTAATTAATTGGTCCAAATGTTGAATAAAACCTGAGAAAATACCTCTCTAAGACAAGCACTTCTGAAGGAATAATTAGGCTTCAGTTTGGCAAGCTGTCTGACAAAGAGTTTTGGTTCATGTCTTTGTTTTGTTTATTAATGACTCTTCATTCTTGTGTTTTGACATTTGCCTGATTTTCTGACATTCCTTCTGAATGACCCTTTACAAGCAACATTTATGCTCTGCCAGTCAATTCTACATTAGGTATATTCCAGTGGCGGACCGTGCATTTCACACCAAGGCCTTCAATAGTGCTCCGTCTGAATCAAAACGCCCCTCAAAAACTAATTTATGGTTATAAAAACCATCTTAATATGCAGAAATACAGTATAAAGAGCAGTTGCATCGCAGATAAATAACTCCTGTAGCCACAATAAATGCCTTTATTGAATAGACAAATCAGGGGTGAACAAGTTCCTTTCTACTGCAGCTACAGCCGCTACACACATAAAAAACATCAATAATAACTCATAAACTTGCAATATTATTTAGGAAAATAGCAACATTTTACTCAGCAAAAATTTGGATTATTTGTAAACAAAATCCTTCCTCCTCTCTTTCCTTAGAAACAGTTCAATTACTCTGTCGTACAGATTATCTGTGCGCTTCAGTTCCATCAAAAAGTCCCTTTCTATCGCCATCGAAGCTAATGCTGAAAGTCGTATCTGCCCTGTCGTATTTCTGGCATTAGTTTTAATTCGCTTTAGGGCTGAAAATGTCCACTCGACAGAAGCAGTGGACACGGGAATGGTCACCGCCAAACATACCAATGTGTACAGCTGCCCCATGCTCTCATTCAGATTTTACTGATGAAGGAAGTCAAGGAGTTTAATGGGAAATTTTCCTGCAAAATCATCCATGGCATACATCACAGTCAGTTCTGTTTTTAACCGAGACAGATCAAAAAGTGCTCTGTGGCTCTGTGTTAAACTGGAGAAGGCTACATGCGGGAAATTTTTCTTGTATTCCCGAAACTTCTGGGGGTCAAGGAGTGTGACAAACATCAGTTTTTGGTGGTCTGTGTCTGGCAAATAATATTGTCCAGAATCCTGCCATGGAGTTGGCGATAGTGTGTGCGAGGATCTTGAGCTTGACCTCTTTGTGCGTTCGGAGCGCCTGTGGTGCGTTCAGTGGCCTCGTTGAGTTCCTCATATCCGCTTCTACCTCGCTCAATGGTGTCACAGAACTCCTTTACCCTAGCCAGACAAAACTGCACATCCAGTTTTTTGTCCTGTAGTAATAAAAAGAGCACGTATGAATACTTAAAAATGCCATTGAATGTGTGAAGCAAAAAACAAAACTCAAAATCATCCAGACGAACTTTAAATCCATCAGCACAGCGCACTGTGTCCTCATCATACTCGTCATGATGCTCCAGAATGTGATGAAACAGTTCCTTTAGAGCATCTCTCTTCTCAAAGACCATATTGACCACTCTGGATGTGTACTGCTACCGTGTTGGTGCCACACGAGGGCGACGCCGCTGGCAGATTTCGTCCAGTAGTTGCGTGCGCCGAGGCAATCTAGAAAAAAATGCAGCAAGGCCATTGAGGTGGCCGAAAAAGATCTTGCATTCTTTAAGCTTTGAGGCCCCTTGAGTCAGTACTAAATTGAGCCGATGTGCATAGCAGTGTATGAATAAAGCCAAAGGGGCTCTCTCTTTAACTTTAGCCTGCACCCCGTTTAATCCAGAAGACACGACCGCTACGCCGTCAAAACACTGTGCCACAACTTTACCCAGACATTCATTTTACAACAAAAATTTGATGATAAGACGTGCAATGTCATCGGCTCGCTTCCCGCTGGTAACATCTTCAAATCTGACAAATCGCTCCTTGACATCTGCGCCCGTTACGTAATGCAGGACCAGTGCTAGCTGCACTGCGTTACTCGCGTCTGTCATCTTATCCACCATAATAGAGACAAACGGTGCTTTTTTAACGTCACTTCTTATCTCTTCTCCCATCACTTCAGCAATAGCAGTGATCAGGTCGTTTTGTATTTTACCCGACGTCCCACTAAACACTTTATTGGTGGACAGGTGGTAATGTAAATCTGTGTTTCTCTCAGCAATGAGAGAAAGAAGCTCCACATAGTTCCCTCTATTATTGGATCCCGCGCTTTCATTGTGTCCCCGAAATGAAAGTTCTTGTTTGCCCAAAAAAATGACACAGTCTATCAGTCTTTTTAAGATTTCTCTGTTTTTCTTCACCTTTTCGTTGTGAAGCTCCGTTTCCCTGCGCACTTGCTCGTTCAGCTGTAGATCCACTCTGGTTTCCCCAAAAGTTTTGGAAAGCACCGTTGCTTGTAAGTGTCCGGCAGTGCTTTGATGTCTCGTTGCTGCCTTGGTTAGGCAAGTCAAATTTACAAACCCAGTGTGGCTCCAAACACCATGTCGATCAGTGGCAAATAACAAGCACTCCCAGCAATATAATTTGCAGTGTTCCTCGGACCCTGTGAGCCAGGGGTACCGCTCGTAGTTGGTAACCTGAAAGTGGCGGACAAATCCTCTTCCTGGTTGTGACAGGCTAGCTAGCTTCGGAGTTGTCCAACCTTTCTTAACAATGTCCAGCTTTTCTTGAAAAGTTCATCTTGAAAATGGCCTTGAAAGTAAATCTGCCACCAAATCTATTTCTTCTCCTCCTTCAGCCATTGTGGGGTGACAAAATAGCTATTACACCATCCTATCCAATCGATGGGTCTGAATACGGTGATGCCGTACGCCTGCTAGAGGGCCTTACTGACACCAACTCAAAATCTGATTGGTTGAAGCAACAGTTTAATCGACATTTATTTTGTGTTAGAGGGCCTGCAGAACGGATTGTGAAGGCCTCCGGGCAGACTTCTTTGACTTTGACTCTGCCTGGCAACAAATGATGGCTGAAATGTGATTGGTTAAATGCTTTAATGCGAAAATACATGTCTTGAAGCAGCACAACCATCAGAAAAGATATGAGAGGAAGTGGACAGACTATTTGGAATTATTTAATAAGTATTCATGGACAAAATAAAATTAACATCAGTTTGTCATTCAGATATTTTTTTAGGCCAGCAGAGAAGGCCTTGCAGGCCCTGATGACCCACCACTAAATTCATCATGAACATAACATGAGGCTAGTCTTGGTATAAAATATGTAAATATAGCAAAAAATAATGTGTATATTTCGGCAGCAATCAGTAAAATTAGAAGCAGGGTGAATATATTTTTATATCAACATATGTGAACAGATAAAAATGAATAGGATGATAGCTCAAAACTGAAATATAGTAAACTACTGTCTTCTTATATAATACACTACTGTGGCTGTTCATTTGTCTGTCCAGGATTTTAAATCACCTGTAGCTCGCAAACCGTTTGACCAATCGACCTGAAATTTGGTACACATATACTATGTGACATCTACTGTCCGCTTTCAGGGTGATGATTGACCCCCCATGGTTATTTTTCTTTTTATTTTATTTGATTGTAGAATCAATTCTCGGCAATGGCCAGAAGAGAGGCTGTGCGGTGCATGAATACGGGCGTCGTCAACAGAAGAGAAGCAGCAGGCCGGTAGAGTGGAGAAAAGAAAAGCTGCTCAGGAAGCAGCAAGTGCATCAACTTCTGAGCAAACAAATGTTAAATGTACAGAGAAAGAGGAGGAAAACTAGGAATGCTTAAGTCGAGTGTATTCACTGCACATTATCGTACAATGCAGCGTTACTGGTTGATAATAAGCAATAATAAAGTAAATATTTAAGAAAACAAAACAAAAAGTGTGTTATCTTGTTATTCTGAGAAAGCCTGCATTGGAATAGCTTAAGAGGATGATCAAAAATGAAGACAATCATCCAACAAGAAATGTTAAAAATTGAAGAGGTGAGTCATTAGAGGTGATTCAGTTAGTAAAAACACAAATGGCGCGTTCCGTTGATGTGTTTCAGGATTTTAAAAAGTCTCTTCTTCAGGAAAAATAAAAATTATGTGAAAAAAATGGGTATTTTTTCTGGGAAATTAGCACTTTAAATTAAGAAAAATACCAATAGCTCCACCTTTAGTACAATTACATTTACAATGCTTTATTACAATGAGCTTAAGGGAGTCTGCCAAATGAACAGCCACTATGTGAACAGTCTCTGTGACAAGACTGGGGAAAATAATGAAACTGCGATCTAAGAAAGTTAAAAAACATAGTGGTTTGCACCAATCAGCCTACAGATAAATAGTACAATCTTTTAACACACCTACTGTATATCTTAAAAGTATCTTAAGGTCCCAAAATAGTTAAACAGATTAAAAGTCTTTGGCAAATGCCTGATTCAGTGAACAGGACTTCTATGTATGAATTCTTCTAGATAACAGAATAAAAAGTATAGTGTGCCATTATGTCATTGTTCTCTTGGTACAAATCTTACAGAATGTCTCTGTTAAATAGGCAGGCACAGTCAGAGGTACTTTACAAATTTATAGAGAAAGTTTTTCCTACAGTATTCTCCAATAATAATTTCATCATACAATAAAGAAATGGATATAAAACATAATAATATTTAAATAGTTAAATACAGAGACAGATTTAAATATGTATAATTATACCTCTATTATTGTTATACACAAAATCCCATCTGGAATAACACAAAGAAAGTACAGCCAATCATATTTTTGCATAAAGAACTAAAGAACAAATGACAGTAACATACTAATGATTGATTGCATTTTCCACACACATTGCACTTTGTATAAAATAAAGAAAATGTGTTTTCAAGTTTTTTAGGTTTTTGCTTTTCTTTAATTCAGCGTCAGGTTTTTCAAGTCCCCTTTAATGAAGTTGTTTGCTCCCTGATTTTGCATTTATTTTATTTTGGTTCATTTTGACTTCACTCTTGTTCTGTTTAATCTCTATTTCACTCACTTAAACCATGACAAATCTTCATGCTCATGACAGTCCTAAAAGCATGGACGCTAGTATGGCGGGCTACTTCACATTGACCTCATGTGGGTGACGAACTGGCTTGAGCCTGATGTTGCTGGGATAGGCTTTGGCTCTTGTGAATCAATACTGGATTACGCTGGTTTAATGATTTTTTAGTTTGTAACATAATGTGCACCAGATCTCATCTTCATTACCTCATTACAAATATTTTTTTTAATTTTTTCATCTTTAATTGTCGCTTATCCAAGACGTAGCAGCCAGTCCTACTAATGTTTCAACCAATAATCTCCAAATCAGTATTTGTGATGAATTACACTGTACCTTTCATCATCAATGTTTTAGAGTGGCCTTCCATGTCTTTCACTTAGGCCACATTATCCCAGTGGGATTACAAACACTGAGGATTATTATAAAAGCTTTCTGGGAACTATATTCTCACTGGAGATTACTCAATGCCATTAATTCAGATAATGACCCAAAATTATCATCTAAGATTCATGCTTTTCATTTAAAAACGAAAATAAAACATCACATAGCCTTTTATTAATAGTAGAAAAATGGAAACGTTTCAAGCACATAGTGAAAAAATACGATCCAGCACCATCACTTCCCATATAAACTTCAACACTAACTGGCAACCTGAAAGGGCACCACTAGCATTTTTCCAATGATTTTACCACTGGGCAGGTTCGGAAATGCCCAACTATGTGAGTAGGCAGCATTGGTTATGAACTCTAACAGCAGATTCAGACTAAACGGTCGCAAAGACACAACTTCAGGCAGTACTCCATTCTCCAAGGAAAACCCAACACAGAGTGCCACCCTATTAAATGCAATGGGCCGTGGGGTACAGAAATGCTTAAAGCAAGATGTCACAAGAAAGCCCTGTAGAAGAATGAATAAAAAATAAAATGATATTGATAAGGGCTAATAATAAGAAAATGGAGCAAAAATGGCAAGGAAGACACAGACAATGGTATCTCTAAAGATAAACAGGCAAAAATCAAAACACAAACACAAAGGTGAAAAACACTAAACAGTAAACTTAGCTAAATGCTTTTTACAATGCCAGTGCAAAAGGCTCTCTATTTTACTTTGCTTGCCCTTTAAATTATTTGACTGTGGCCCAACAGAAGAAGCAGGGCAATGGCCGAGTCCACATCCTGACAAATTGTTCAAAGGATTTACTGAACCGCATGGCCCACTACTGTTACACCCATCCTAGTCTATAAAAGGAAGAATAAGAATAGAGGAGTCTCAAGAGCATCATGTGCATTTTACAATAGCAATAAGACAAGAGAGAGCAATTGTCCATTTCAATAATGTTACACTAATATAATAATACAAAAGGTATGTTATAACTTTAAAAAATGCCTGACAAAACGTGTAGAATATATTCAGGGCTCAGCATTAACAGCTGTAGAATGTCAACCACTTTAGTTGTGCACCGGTTTTTGGCAGTGGATCAGAACTGGACATTTTTTTGCACATTATGTGTAATTGACAGGTCTACATATAACTTGCCAAATGCTAGGCAGTTTTATTATTACAATAAAATATAAACTGCACACAAAACTTAAACAAGGTAGACAATGTATGCAGGGCACAACATTCAGATGTGTTTTGTGACTAATTTAACTGATATAAAAGTTGGACCATTTCATATTTTTTGTTTACTTCGTCTCAGTTGTTACATTTTTGTTTATTAAACCATTTTTGTAACAATGAGTGATATTCAGAAGTAAAAGTGATAATAGAATTTACAATTCCATGTGTTAAGTATACTTCATTAAATACATGCTTTGTAACAATGGAGTAAAAAAACAGGACAAGTTCGCAAATTTGCCAATGCAAATAGAAAATGTTGAAATTTGAAAACTTTGTACAGCACAAACTGTTTGAGATATCTGAATGGAAACTGAACTGCCTTGACGAATTTCCTTTTTGAACTCAAAAACCAGTACTGACACAAGGACTACAATTCCCATCAGGCAGCACAGCTGCTCTAGGATAAGGATATCATCATCAGCAAGCACAAAGTTTTGTAAGCAGCCAAAGCAGAATCACCACAGAACTTCTCAATTCATTTGTCATTGTTTCATAGGACTGCAGCTTTGGCCTAAGAGTATGTCTTTTTGTCTCATTGTTGGTTGTATTTAGCCATGTTGAATTTCCAAAGGATATTTATACCAAAACAACAGCAGGTACTTTCACTAATAATTTATTATCCTTTACATATTTGGTCTCCTTGCTATTACCCTGTGCCACCACAGATTCTCCCACCAACCAGAAGTAGTTTTCATTTTTTTGCACTATCTTTATAAGTTAAAGATGATAAGGCTGTTGGACATATCCCTTTAGAATGCAGTAATTGAGTTTTACACATTATTTTACTAAGTCTGCGCACAATCTTTCTGTTCCTTGTTAAATTTAGCATATTCCCCATATTAGGAGTGAATCCCAGTGGTCTCTTTTCTCTTTTCAGCTGTTATTTCTAGATGTTGTGGTGCTGGATACTGTCTGCTAAGAAATTAGGTTATCATTCTTTTTTGGAGATACAAGATACTGCTTGGGAGGTAAGCTCATCATACTGAGCACAGGTCTGCCAGTGAGTCGTGGAGTGCAAGTTTTGAGTTGCCTTCCATGCTGGCCTTTCTCCCAGTGAGCTCCTGCTGCGCAGTGTAAGTTTTCACCTAGTGCCCAGCAGGCACACACGTCTCTCAATATGCTTGCCTGTCTCTTGTTTTTCCGAGAGAATACTGTATACTGTTGAAAAATCAATTACATTCACTATAATCTGATGACTGTAATGGACCTGTCTGTTACCAATAAAAATCTATATATATGATTTGCTAAGGCAAGACACCCATGGAATGCACGCCAAAAGGGGCGTGGATTCACTAAGCCGCCATCAAGTAAGACACCTATGGCGCACGCAGGGAGGAGCCACGCCCACCAACTCCAAGACCATTGGATACGACGACAACTCGCAGAGCCACGCCCACCAACTCGGATGCGACGACACACAAGGAACGGCGTCATTTATATTCGTCTGTCGTGGAGGCTTCATGTACCTCCGAGCCACCTTGACTGTTCATAGAGGCATGTTTCTCGCGAAGGCGAGTCGCCATATGCAGCGTGTAAAACAGTTTGCGAGGTGTATCCCATGGGATCCTTAAAGCAATCCTTTACAACTGAGGTTAAAACACAATGAAGTAAGCAGTCTTTAAAAACCGAGTTTTCGGTTACGACGCACGACCGCGTGCACCATAGCAAACTGTTTTACACGCTACATACTGCAATTCGCATCCGCGACAAACATGCGTCTTCTTCACTTTTATATGTTGCTCTCTCCAGAGTTCCATCTTTTCATTCACTTTCTGTTGTATCCTCAAACCCTTCCTTTTTAGACAACTGTGCCTTTCCAGAAGTGTTCAACCATCAATAAATAATTATGCGGCATTTGTAGGTTCACTATTGTGTTGTATTTTGCTCTCTCCAGAATTGTATTCTCACACCAACCCGTTTTAGACAAATGTGTCTTTCCAGAAGTGTTTAGCATTCAATAAATAATTATGCATGAGATTGAGCATGTGTCTACCCGGCGCAGAGAGGCGTGGGTAAGCCGTTGGACCCCATTCGGGCTGCAAACCATGGAATTCCCACTAATACGCTCCCACTGGTTACGTCCCTACCCTTTGTGCAAGCCCCCCTTCCACCTCGCTACTACCGTGGTCGGGTGTCTTGGTGGATTATATATAGAAAAGCAGCCAAAACCGCACAGAGCAATGAAACGTCTACGTCAGTCACAGGTGCATCTGGACTGTGCAAAGACGACAAGGACTCAACTGACGAGTTGGAGGTGGGCACATGAGCGGGCAGTGCATACTGAACGAGAAATCAGCAGACTAGCATGACGGAGGGAGCTGAATGGACGTCTTTCTCCTCTCCTCCCGTTCCACACTCCGCGCCGTGCACCCCCATCCCTCCGTGATGGCGGTCCACCAGTTTTCAGTCACGGACGATTGTGTGTTGGTTCGTTCCGTGCATCGTTACAATTATTTATTACATTACCGATTTTTCAAATGTTAATTTTCTCCCTGTGCTTAAAAATCATTAAAAAAACGGCCTGATTATGTGGTGTATAATACGCCGCGGGTTGGCTAGTAATAATAATAATAATAATTCATTACATTTATATAGTGCTTTTCTCAGTACTCAAAGCGCTATCCACACAGGGAGGAATGGGTTGCTTCAAGGGCTGCACTCAAGGATTCCATGGGAAATGTCAGCCCTATACAACATGTACTGGAAGAAGCATTCATCCATCCATCCATTATCCAACCCGCTATATCCTAACTACAGGGTCACGGGGGTCTGCTGGAGCCAATCCCAGCCAACACAGGGCGCAAGGCACCCGGGCAGGGTGCCAGCCCACCGCAGCTGGAAGAAGCAGTTTCAGAAAAATGAATGAATTGATTTAATAATTTGTCCATTTGTCATCTACAATTCAGAGTCACAGATAGTTGAAGCCTATCATGGCAGCACAAAGAGGGAACCATGCAGGACAGGACAGGACACATTCACACTAGGCTGGCTTAGAGCCTCCATTTAACCTAACATTGACATCTTTTGAATGTTTATCATTATTATTAATTATAATTAGCATCTTTTTTTTCTAATACCTTTATTGAAAGGAAATTAGAGCATTTGACATACCATAAGTTACATTTTGTTTTGTTTTTCCAATTGGAGCACAGGTAGGTGAAGTGACTTGCACATGGTCACACAGTGTCTGTAACGGGATGTGAATCATCAGCCGTAGGGTTTGAAGTGCCACACTGCCTACCATGCATGAAAGAAACCTACACAGACATTGAAGAAGACATAAATTCCACATACTGTACATAGCGTCCCGGCTAACTAAGAACTTTGCTTACATTGGAGCAGTAAAGAAGCAGCAACACCACTAACCGCTGAGCCGATCACACCACTCTGATTTAATAATAATACTAATAAAAACTGTTAAATTGATGAAAGTGTATTATCCAAATCCAAGATCTGTGCACAACTACATGAACTGAGCCTTTTTCTCACTTGAACAAACTTGTTTGTGACTTTAATATTCAGTTAAATAGTCAGTTGAAAGACAGTGCCTGCCTGCCTGCCTGCTTGAAAAAGGTTGCTAGTACAATAACAATAAAAGACAAGACTTTGTAATTTACAGACAAATTAAAGATTTCTGGCAGTCAGCAGGCTGGCTGTGCTAGATTGGAAGCCTGGGTGATTGCCTGCAGCTTCTACTTCTTTCTTTTGTTAGACCCAAATGAGTGACAGCAGAGTATAAAGTGAACCAAGCTGCCCCTGAAGACAGGGATCGTGTACCTTCTAATTTGTTTCAGACACTAATACTGCATTGTACTGAAGAAATTACAGTGAAATTAATGAATGTACCACATTGTCTTGCTGCCATAATTTTGTTAAAAGAGTTGAATTTTTCTATCATATGTTTCAAACTCTTTACAACAACATGTGTGAGCAATCATGGATCACTCATGGGCCATTCAAACACTCCCCAGCCACACTACGGTGCCTCTCTGTTATAAAATCTGCCTACTGTATATACACAGATGAAGGCTGCTCATTGAGGTCTACAAATTTATCATATGTGTAAGTGAAAAGCAAAATTATTCCTCCTTAGAGAGGAGACAGAATGAGCACACAATCCTTGAAGCGAGGTTCTGCGACCACAGACAGATTTCTCCCAGGTGCATATATTCATTTCACCATCATTAACACTGACATTTACAGCTTTAGGATGTTTTCATACATAAAGCAGACATCAGAGAGCATCACTGTCTAAAACGTGCACAGTCTTATTTTATTAGCAAGCAATTTCTTCTGTGCTTGATTATTTAATAGGTACAGTCAGTATAGGCGTACAATACCCCAAGGTAAGGAGCTCGACAGTGGACCAGTTGACTGTTATATATTGTCAAGGTTGGATCACAGAGTTGCACCACAGACAGGAAGGTAAATCCAATAAAATAACTTTACTTTTGAAAAGGCAGAAGCAAGGGCTTTGTTCAAAATATGAGTTTTTTCTTCAGCACACAAGTACACTGCACACGCAACACGTCGCAGAAACCATCCTGCTTTAGTTCGCATCTTCATGTTAAAAAAACACAAAGACCTCCTCATCAAGCAGGTTCAGTGACTGGGAAGCATCAGCTGGGTCAGACGCAGTCTAAAGAAGAGAGGATAGGAGAAAAGAGCAAAAGTGTAAGTGAAAGCTCAGCTTTAAAGCATCAAGCGACAATCTCATTACACGGTAAGGGTTCTGCTGATCCTGCAGAGGACTTCTTTAGAAATGAAAATACTGTTTAAAAGAGTGCTTAACAGAGTTTTTGCCTGCAGTTGCTGCTGAACATCAAGAATGTAGAAGATCAGCCTGGCTAAAGACAGACACTGAGACACAATGTCCGAAAACACACACATATATTACTATCTAAGGCTTTACAGCACCACACAATGTACCAATCACCAGCAGTCCTCAATTCTTTCTTCCTTTCCTCTCCTCTGGCTGCCTCCACTATTCTCCCACAAGCTCTGTCCACTGCCTCCCAACTTCGGCTCCCTGCTCAGAGTGAGGCAGCCCATTTTATAATGCACCCAGATGTGCTACAGGTGCTCCTTGATGACAACCCTGTAGTACTTCCTGGTGTGGTGGAAGTGTTGCAGTCCATGGATCTGGAACCATCCAGGCACCCCCTGGTGGTGGCCACGGCCCCCCATGTATCCATGGCCCTGATGCAATCCACGGGGGCTGCCCTCTTGCGCCCTGGGGAAATATTGCCCCACTCAATGCGTACCGGTGGGGCAAGGTCCCTGGTCATTTGCCACAATATATATATATAGTTGTGAGCCGTGCCCATCTAGCAAGAATATGTCCCAACAGACAGATTGTCAGAAAGCCACATTGCCAAATACTGAGGTGGGCACTCAGGGACCAGGGTCTATGAGGGAAAACATGCAGATGTAGAAACTGTTGCAGAATGGGTTCCCAGGAAGAGACTTCATACACAGAAAGACCACAACATATTGCAATACTTAATTGGAGTGGTGACTTATTAGTACAAATGGTAAACATGTACAGAACAACAAAACTGAAGGAAACAAACTAACAACCAGGCTAAGTAATAAATTATAGGAAGTAAGGCGTTCCTTCCTACGCCCCAGCCTTCAGATTCCATCATAAACTGGCTTCCTTTAAAATAGAGATAGATAAATACACTGCAGATACATATAATTATTTATGTGTGTATTTTGATAGTAGAATGTTTGTGGCAAGGGCCAGCTCTATCGTTTTTGATGCCTTAAGCGAAGTTGCAAATGGTGCCCCACTACTCTTTTTGCTTTAATTGGAATCATTACTGTCAGACCTTTACATCGTGCCTGAAGAAGGGGCCTGAGTTGCCTCAAAAGCTTGCATATTGTAATCTTTTTAGTTAGCCAATAAAAGGTGTCATTTTGTTTGACTTCTCATTGCAGACCTTTACATAGAAACCTGCAGAGGGGCCGGGAATGGGGAGAGCAGAATATGGAAGGTCTGGGAACAACACAGTGAATTTACAGTTTGAGAATGTTGAAGGACAGGTCTAATTTTTTTTATAGCAACATCTGTTTACAGAAAAATACTCACTTGAGGTGTGACATTCTAGAAAACATGTAGGAACTGGGCTTCATTAGCTGGTTTTATTTATTTATTTGCATTTAATGTTTCTCTAAGGAAAAATAAATTGTACAACACAATCAAATTATTACTGGAGCTACAATCATAACCTGTAGTTCTCTAATCAAACCATCAGTCTAACAGAAGGTTTACCCACAAATGCTGTTGTAATCTTACCAACGTAGCTCCATAAACATATACATATACATTTCACTTAGGATACAGAAATAAATTGACAAGCTTAATATGATCACAAAAAATCAAATATATTGAAGTATAATAGTTATCATTAAAAATTTAGCCATGATTTCTATGTACTGTATCCTCCATAATGTATGAACTTAATCTTCTTATATAATACACTACCGTGGCTGTTCGTTTGTCTGTCCAGGATTTTAAATCACCTGTACCTCGCAAACCGTTTGAACTATTGACCTGAAATTTGGTACACATATACTATGTGACATCTACTGTCCGCTTTCAGGGTGATGATTTTTATTACTCTTTTTTTTTATTCTATTTTATTGTAGAATCAACTCTCAATAGCAGGGCTGCCATGCGGTGCATGCGTACGGCTAAATCATTCTTGAGACAGATTGAACACTTAAGTGCCAGCTTAAGTGAATACTTAAGAAAGACATACTAAGTAATTGCAACACAATAACTGAATAAATCAGTTTTAATGTGAAAAGATGCCGACGGAAGAAGAGAAGCAGCGGGCCGCTAGGGTGGAAAAAAGAAGAGCTGCTCAGGAAGCAGCAAGCGCATCAACCTCTGAGCAAACGAATGGTAAACGTACAGAGAAAGAGGATGAAAACTATGTCAAGTGTATTCACTGCACGTTATCGTGCAGTCCGCCGTTACTTGTACAATATAAATATTGAAGCATTGCACAACCTCAGAGAGTTATTGGCAGATTATGGAGTAGTTTTCTTAGAGTGCCTAGAGCAGATGTCATAAATGATGGTGGAAAACAGAGAATGATGTTTGCCATGGTTTAACACAAGTTTTAAAGTAAACTCATCTGGGTGATGATTAAAGTTTGAATTAAATTAGCCTTTAGCACAATATTGAATAGTTGCAGTTTTGATTGCTTAATTTTATTTTTCCACAGCTGTTTGTCCAATGCTACACCAGTTTGAGGATTATTGTTATTATTATTATCTATAGTATCTTGTAGCCCATAACTTTTTGCACCAATCCATTTATGATCAGTCAACGCCCATGAAAATAAAACTAAAACAGCAAAGAAACTAAAGAAACAAGAACGAAAAACAGCCTCTGAGAAGGCGGGTTCTAAAAAGAGGAGTAAGGTGCATCGTGGGATTTGGAAAACTACCTATAATATGCTTATGTAGGTCATCAGACGTTAAGACAAAACATCTACTATGTAAAAAAACGCTAAGGACTTTATGTGTGTGGCCCCTCAGAGCAATCTGATTGGTCAATTTGGCTTTATGGTCATTCGTCAGTTTGGTTTTGGTGATGCAATCAAAAGAGTAAGTGTGAGTGTGAGATACATGAGAGTGAGTAAAGACATGACAGGAATGCTGAGAGTCACTTTCAAAGACAGGAAATATAAACATGGACAAAACAAATGAGAAAGGCACTTTAAAATAACAGAGTCTGAAAAGCTGGCTCTACAGGAAGATGTTCAATAGAAGGACCAACGTTTAAGATAGGTTCAGACATATGAGGATACAGAGGAAAGGCACTGAGGCTACATGTAGGGTAAGAGATAGCAAAAAATTATAAATGTATGGCAAGAGATAGCAAAAATTATAAATGTATTCTATTACGGTAACATGGCTAGACATAATACAAAACAATATCATCAGGTTAATACGAATTAGACAGTTGTATTGAGTCAAGAGTGCTTGTAAGACAGTATTGTTTAAAATAAATGTTGCCCCACAATTTTTGTCCCCCTATACGTTCAACTAGTTCTCCTAAATGGTAGACCTGGCCGAGTTTGTGGGAGACTAATCCCTGGAAACTAAAAGCTTAGACTCCAGGAGACACCACAATGAGTTATAGCCTAGTGTAAACTGAGGACCACTAAACCCCTAAAAATGTCACTCTGGAATTCAGCCTGAATTCAGCCAGAAGCTTATTAAGTCTAGAGTTCAGAAAATAGCTGTTTGTTAAAGGCTCATCTGGCGGCCCGAAAAGAGACCAGGATCAAGAAAAAAATAAAGAAACAGGGAGGGAAGGGAGTGCTTTATAAGTCTCAGAAGGAATAAATGGGTGATCTACCTGGCTATCCAGTGTTACCTAAACAATCAGTTGACATTTGTGGGACCAGGTGCTTCATATACTTGCAAATAATTAAGGCCAAAATCATAAAATATCATCTTTTCAACATAGTTCAAACACACATGAATTAAAACCTTTAGCAAAAAATTCTTTCCACCTTGGTCCACCTAAAAGCAGGAGATAATAACAGTAAAGGCATTAACTAGGATTAAGGGTAATGGATAGATTTAAGGGTAATGGATGGACTTAAGTTTAATGGGGATAATGGAGGACAAAGAATGACTCAGGAAGGTGGAATTTTATGAATTGTGGTATTTGTCAGAAGAAAACATGTTCATATTTGATTTTTAACTTTGGATCATGGGGCTGTTCAAAAAGTATAAAATAGCTGACATTGCCCTAAAGGACATGAAGCTCAAATATGGACAGAGAGATTCACTCCACAGAAGGCTGTGAGAAGGAAAATACATACTGGAAATATGAGTATACTTAATTATTGGAGTCCCCAGTGACACACTTCAGACTAATTGTATTGTGGTCCTATTTCTGGCACTAGTGGTCAATTTAAGGAACACACAAATCAGAACATTAAAACAATTGCGACGACAACAGGCCAGCCAGCTCAAGAAGCTCATCCATCCTCTTCACCTAGTTTGTCCAAAATAATATCAAGTCAATATTTGGTCTCAAGGTCTCTAAAGTCCTTCTCTTCACAACACTGCTTGGTAATTTATTCCACGTGTCTATGGTTCTTTGTTTGAAGAAAGGTTTTCTAATATTTGTGCAAAATCTACGCTGAAGAAGTTTCTAGTTGTGCTCCTGTGTTCTTTCCAGGTGGTTCTGAAGAAAAAAGTGGGTCATACCCAGCACTAGATGGGTGCACCTAATAAATGGTCACCATTTGCACACATTACATACTGTGTAGTATATGTGTGACAGATTACTGACCTCACAAGGACATGCCAGGGATGAGAGGTGCACAAATGCAAGAAGAGGGGGCCACATTACATCCATATAGTTAAAGAGAAGCCTAATCTGGTAATAGGAGAGCCCCTTCAAGTGCTAGCATATGTATCTAACCACCATATGCCATGAAGGTTTAAAAGCACTTCAAAAGTAAATACTTTGCAGGCATTAAAGTGACAGAGATGTCATGAGGTGTGGGTGGAAGCATTTTGACAGGTTGACCCCAAGTCTTTTAGGTGGCTGTGCTGATTCCAAAAAGAGTTCTACATGTAACACCCAGAAAAGGACTTAAATGCTGCCCCTTCCAGAGCCTCACTGAGCTTGAACTTTATAACTGAGATGGGCATAGACTCACCTGGCTGGAGGGGGATGATAGAGAAGGAGACAGTTTGGAAGGTGAATGGCAGACATATTGATGCTTCTGGCACTGTGGGTGGTAAGAAAGCAGGCAAGTCAGCCTAACTGATGGACCGGGAATCTGACTGCTTTAATCATTCCCCCCTTGTGTCATTTGTTTAAAAAGATCAGTATTTTGGAAGAAAGTTTGGATTTTTGACACATTTTCTTTCAAGGTTGGGTGTCACAGAAAGGAGTACGCATGTCAAGAATGTCTAAATTTTTATGCTGGAATGAAATCTTGGGGGGGAAAAAAACTAGTTTGTACAGATATATAAATATGCTGGCTTAGAAGTTTCTAAAATTGTTTTTATATATTTTTGGAAAAAAGAAAAGATAACATTTGTTCAATAAAACATATTATAGTTTCCTTTAGTTTACACCCTTTCAAGCATTATATGTGGCCCCTAGTAGCCAAGCAGTGCCCTAGCCCACACCTACTCTGTACTGAATGGATGTGTCAAAAGGGCTAGTTCAAAAATCTCAAGAAAGTTGTCCTGGTCATTTCCCTGGTGGAGACCTAGTATAGAAATTGTGACAGATAGGGGGCGCTATCGCTCCCTTGAACCCCTGTCCACGACTCCAGACACCAGGTAAAAGTCCAATCGTTGACTTTATTAAATTGCCACAGTGCACAAAGCACCCTCTCCTCCACAATACTCATAAAATCACTAATCACAAATACAAAAAACCACAATAATCCACCACTCCCAGACGCGTTGCCACCCTTCCACCCAGCTCAGCTCGCCGCCTGGGAACTCCCACAGTCCTTTTATATTCCCTGACCCGGAAGTGTTCCCAATCCCAGTCCATGTGATCCTGTACCACTTCCGGGTCAGGTAAAAAGTTCTTTTCTTCATCCCGGAAGCCCGTTGCTCTTCCTTTGATGAACTTCCGGGTCATAGGGCACAAATAAGTCTTTGGTCCTCCATGCAGCTCCCTCTTGCAGCCCCTGTGGTATCCAGCACGGCTGAGGATAAACACTACATAGTCCATGACTCCCTGCTGGTCTTCGGGGCACCTCCATACTGCAGGGAGGGCCTCCATCTGGCGGCCTGGGGGTATTGGCTGGGATTTCAAACTGGCCACATCTCACAAAATGTAGGCACTACCTGGGACAAATATGAGGTGCCAAAATGGTAAATAGTCAATGGCTAAAACACAAACAGGACGTGACAGAGTGCACAAAACCATGTAGTGCCTATCCATCGCTCCAGGGGCAGGTGACTCAGCAGCAGGCAGGGACTTCTGACCCTCATCTAATAGAGGGGGAGGGGGAGAAGGAGAGAAGAAAGTCAAGAGGCTATAACAACACCTGGCCACTAGAGGGCAGACAGTACCAGAGTTGACAGAAAAGACAGCTCTGGGGTTCAGGGACACCAGACGCCATTACAGAAAGATTAAGGTGGGTATAGCCAAAAGATGGCAAGCACTGAACTGAAAGTGATATAAGGGAATGACTAGAAATCACTCCAAAATAGGAGTTGAGACACTTCATTTACACAGGTTCAACAAGTGGATTTGGGAGGTAGCATATGTAGTCATATAGCCATGTGGGTAGTGAAATTCTTATTTAAATGACTGACCAACATGTGAAACTTCATAATATAAACTTTTATAGAGGTTCAATATAAATGGGGCGTTAAAGAATAAAGTAGAACACGTTTCTGTAAAGGATATTTTCAACAATGACTTTATCCTGTGTTTAAACCTTTAATCAACAGCTAATACCATGAATCGGTTTGATGTAACACCTTTACAATAAAGTTCAAGAAAACCCAAATATAGAAAAGAACTTTAGAAAGGAACTTTGTTTTTATTTTGTTTTCAGGGGAAATTCAACTTTTTACAAAAACTCTTTAAATAAATACACAATTAAATATACAGTATAGATAGATAGATAGATAGATAGATAGATAGATAGATAGATAGATAGATAGATAGATAGATAGATACTTTATTAATATATACACATACATACACACTATAGTATGAACACACACCACAATGACTAAAAAGCAAGAAAATTAATAAGAAGGAAAGCTTCTGACTTGGCAGTCACAGTGAGGCACTTTAAAAGCATATTGCTGTTGGTGTAAAGAAGCCCAAGTCATGTTTCTTGACACACTTTTGCTGAATAATCTTTTGCCTGGTAGTCCTCAGTGTTAGTGTGTCACAGAGAGGATGTGCAGCATTGTTCATAATGGCACTCAGTTTTGTTTTAATTCTCTCATTTGCTATGGCCTCTATGGGCCCACAGTGCGTCCCATAACTGAGCCTGCCCTTTTAATTAGCTTGTTGATTTGGTGGGTCTGTCTGAAAGTGATGTTATCAGCCCAGCTCACCACCAGCACAGAGGGTCACAATGGTCATCAAGAGTTATAGATTATGTCTCATTAAAGAAATGCAGTCTCCTCCGAAAAAAAGGCCTAGCTCTGCCCTTTCTTATGTACTTCCCTTGTGGTATAAGACCAATCCAGCCTGTCACTGATGTGGACCCACAAGTTCTTGTTGGAGTGGACCACCTCTAATTCCAATCCCTGTAAAGTGACCTGGCATAAAGGCTCTTTTGTGCATTGAATGTCAATGACCAGTTCCTTGGTTTTGCTGATTTTAAGTTGCAGACAACTAAGACACAAACTTCTCCACCTGACTCCTATACTCTGCCTCATCCCCTTTATAAATACACCTCATAACTGCAGAATCATCTGAGACGTTCTGCACGTGACATGACCTGTTCTTGTATTTAGAGTCCGAGGGGTACAGAGTGAAGAGAAAAGGAGACAAACCAAACAGGCTCAATGATCTGCATGTCTCTGAGTTCACTGCTTAACATGAATGCATGGATGGTATTGAAGGCACTGGAGAAATTAAAAAACATAATCCTCACAGTGCTGCCAGCTTTGCCCAGGTGAGAATAAGCCTTGTGGAGCAGATGGATAATTGCATGCTCCACTTCAATCTTTGTGCAAAAGGCAAACTGCAGAGGTCTTCATGATGTGCCTAAAAACCCCTATGAATAACAACAACATTGTATTACATAACAGTATTCACGGGATTCAAATGTTTCATTAATATTTATCAGTTACCTCAAGGAAAAGTCTTGGAACGTGAACGTGCAGCACTGAAAACTAAAATGGCAACAGCCACTAGCGTGATTATCAAAAGTACAGTACTGAGCTGTATCAGGCTTGTAAGGGTTGGGAAAATAGTTCTGCCACAGTAATTCACACGTGCGTATTAGCTGAAGGCAGAAGCTCTGAAATGTTAAACACCTGCCAAATACATAGAAGACCCGAAGGCATTCTGTCAGATTACATGTGTCTAAAAGTCAAAGAAGGCACATCCATCATACTCTATCTATGGAGGGCGGCAGCAGGAGGCAGAGGTAAATGGCACATTATCAGGTGTGAATTTTCTGACCTGCCTCAAAAACTGAAAGAACAGCCCAAGTTGAGCTGCAAGCCTTGTGCACCCAGCTCGTAAAATTCATTACTTCACATGCAGACTCCTGCAACACAAAGCAGCAGGTTCACTAATCACTCTTTTAGTAGAACACATCTTCACAAAGACATTAACTTTCATGAAAGAGTGTTGTTTTTTTGCAAGATCACATGGACCACAGAATTATTACTCAAATCTGTAAAACAATAAGCAATCCTAAACAGAAAATGTAATGAGAAAGAACAGTAAGGACACAAAACATACACAACAAACGTTATGGAAAAGAACAGCATGGACACGCAATGAATACAATGACAAGCACACGGTATGACAAAGAGCAGAAAATGACTGAAAGAGGGCCAGCAATCCAGAGTCACTTCATCTTATCTAATCACATCTCAGCCCCAGGAATGGAGGAGGTGGCAACTAGTTTGAGCTCAGCGAGAATCCCAAAGGCTTCCATCACTAGTTCAGTATCCAAAGAAAAATAGCAGACAGACTCTGGCCATGCTGCATTACTCTATCCTGAAATCCACAACAAGCCACAGATTTGGTGATGTTCAGGGCCAGCCTGAGTGAGGAAGCATAATCCCTAGAGGGTGTACCTGTCAGATCAAAGCACCCGTAAGTCTGATTTCTCCATAACCACATCCAGAGCTGGGGGTGGGGGGTCATAGCCAGTGTAGAGTCCAGAGACTCGGTACATATATTTTTGTCATTAAATACTAGACATAAAAACAAAATAAAGGAAAAACAAGGTCAACCCATTTAATTTAAGATAGTCTGGACTATTAAATCTGACAGGCTCTGTTCACTCGATTGACAAAGGAAATCCTCATCCTAAAGAGTGATAACTCAGGACACCCGCGTAGGCTAAGGAGTAGTGCATTAAAAGCATATCACGTATAACAGCTTGTGGAAAATTGGGAAGGTGTGAAGGGATGTTCAGAGTCAAGGACACCCCACATTGGACAAAAATTCATTGTAAACATCTAGCTTTCATATTTTCTATCAGCAATCATAAAGAGTAGTCTATTTTGGTCAGTTTTTATGTGCACTCAGTAGCTACTTTATCATGTTCAGTATTAAGCACGATCCACTTTTGCCTCAACCTCAGTCTGAATTCTTTGAAGCACAGATTCAACAAGGTGCTGGAAACATTCCTTATGGATTTTGGAACATGCTGACCAGGTCACAACAGTTGGACCCTTTTAAATTTTTCAGTCACCAATTTATGCTGTGAACCTCCTGTTCCACCACATCATGAAAGTGCTCTGTTGAACTGAAAACAGCGGGCTTTGCAGGCCACTGGAGTAAAATGTGGAACCAGCTTGAGGTGAAGTGTGTTTTGTGACAAAGTACATCATCTTACTGAAAGTATCCATTTTAGAAAATATGGAAAGTGATCATAAGGGGATACAAGGGGTCAGCAACAATACTTTGGTATGAAATAATATTCAATTGATATTAAAAGCAGATTACTTCAGCCAGCTTGTATCACTGACACAAGGCAGGATTGATGAATGTATTTATGTTTTGTGTGTGAAATTCTTACTTAATGATCTTCATGCCATAAGGAAAAAATTGAGATGTGTCAGACCAGATGCCATTTTCTCATGATCAGTGCAGCACATCTTCCCATTTTTAAGAGTGGTCTTCTACTGCTATATACACCTGAAGGACTGCCTTATAGTGTATTCAGCCATGGCCTTCTACTCACCACTGCTATAAAGAACTGTCATTTCAGCACCTGTGGCCTTTCTGTTGTCTTGAATGAATTTGGCCATTACCCTTTGACCCTTCTCATTAGGATGTCTCCACTCACAGAACTGTCACTCACTGGATGTTTTCTCTGTAAACTTTAAGGACTGTAGTACAGGAAAATCCCCAGAGGACAGCTGTGTCTTTCACGTCTGGAGCCAACAATCAAACCACAGTTAGGCTCCATCCACACTACTTTGTTTTTGTTTAAAAACACACACATTAGTCTTTGTTCCTGCCAGCATTAGCTACACCTAAAAACACTGACTTTTGAAAAGCACGCTCCAGAAATTCACTGTATACTTCTGAAAACGCAGCCTCAGTGTTGTGGTGTGGATGGGCGAAAATGCAGTTTTTCAAAAATGCACATTCTAATCTTGATTTGTTTATGCTTGTTACATGCTTCTTCCCTGATTGGATCCTGCTCATTACAATACCCCATTCCCCTAATTGGTCACCTTTCACAGAAAAAAAATATAACGTGTATAGAGGAGTTGCTTTCCATGGTGTCTGTTGTGTTGCTTACTTGCATGCATATAAATTTCATTTTGCATCGTTTGAATGTTTGCATAGGTGTGCAAAAGGCAAATAAACTGGTTGCAACAGTTTAGTAATAAATCCAATGGCTGGTGCCGTTACTGACCCTTCAAGCATTTTTCATAAACAACATGAAAACGCTACCGTGGACAGAGATCGTAAAAATGCAATTATTAAATGAAAATGTAGTAGTGTAGACTTAGCCTTAAAGTCACGGAGGTTGCATGTATTGTTCATTATAAAGTTGGGTCAAGCAACAGGTACACCTCTTGTCCAGCCTTATATACTGAGTAGCAGTCACATGCTTTGCTGTTTAGAGAAGCGGCCTATTTGCACTAATGAACAGATATGCTGAGTAAAGTAGCCACTGAGTATATTCATCCATGCCTCAATATTTTAAAACAAGAAAGTGCTTACATTCTAAAGAAAGTACAAGCTTATTAATTTATTACTGAACCAGCTGTGCTATCTGTCTTAGAGGGGTTGAAATCGAAGTAATCAATGTAGACCTACTTTTTTTTTTAAAACGATATATAAGTTGTCCTTATAAGCCTGGTATAATAATACACACCCAATTTGTATTCCTCATGGTGACATTTTCCTCTCTGGATAGAGCCACCCAGGTTCGCTGCCTTCTCTCAGCATTGTTTGTCAAACTGACCGCTCTTCTAGTTGAAGTCTTTTGCTGGGAAAATGTGGTGGTTGCTAACGCATTGGCCTGGTTTAGCAACTCTGGCCTAGTCGTGTCAAGGCTTTGGTTTCTCAATAAGTGTTCGTTATTTATCGTTATTTTCACTCATCTGTTGCCCACCATGTAGAGATATCAGTCATTAGCATTAAAGCTATAAACCTTGTTCTTGGAGCCCGAGTTGATGCAAGAAAGTTGCTACAATGCTGATGTTGCTGTTTTAATACTATCATTTTTGATTTTTTTCCCCTTTTTCTACATGTTTCGCTTGTTCTTATATTTTTCTTCCTAACCCTAGCAACAGTACAGACATACCATACTCATACATAAACACAGGCAATCGTCCTTTTATCAAAGTTGGTGTGGTAGTCGGCTGGGGGATGTGCCAAGTCGTGACACCTGGATGGACCAGAAGAGGAACTGTGCCTCCCCAGGACCACGAGAGGGCAGCCGCCCTACCTGGTTTGGAGGCCACGGGGTCTGAGCATGGAAGCTCAACTCTGGAAGGGCCCATGGCCACCGCCAGGAGGCGCCCAGTCGATTTTGGAGCCTCAGACAGTAGTGCTTCCACCACACCTGGAGATATTGGCGGAAGGAATACAGAGAACACCAGTGTGCTTCCAGGTGCTCAGGCAGCGCTTCCGCCACACCAGGAAGTGCTGCAGGAAGTCCATCAGAAAACACCTGGAGTATGTCCGGGTGGAAATAAAATGGACCGCTTATCTCCAGTCTGGAGCTGCAGTCGGGAGGAAGAAGACAGAGCTTGGCGCTGAGGAGTGGAGGGGGTGAAGGATCTTTGGAAGGACTTAAAAGAGGGTGATTAGTGCAGGGGCACTGTGTGCTGTGAACTTTAATGTGATTAAACGTGTGCTTTTTGTAGACGTGCTGGTGTCTGCTTGTCTGTGTCCGGGGCTGGCTATCACAATGGATATACAGTTTAAATGTCTTAAATGTCTCATTGGTTTACATTAAAATCCCAGGTCTCTCTGAACAATCTGCACACTCTCATGGCATTTGTGTTTTTCTTTTTTTTTCCCTTGGTTTTTCTACTTTTGTGAATAACTATTCAGTTTGATGGACTGGTGCCCTATCCACAGTGCTGGTTTTAGCCTTGTGCCCACTCCTGCTGCAGCAGAATCTACCTCCATCAACCTTCAAACTGGACTAAGTGCTACCAGTACATGAAGGTACAACAGTGATGGCGTCCACCCTGCTATGGCAGGGTGTTGAATTAGAGGAACCACAAATTGGCTTGCCGTCTAAAGACAGAGCTTGGTTTAAATCTGCCCCCAAACTTATTTGATTCTAATTCTGCTAAGTGAAAAGCAACTTCGAGGAATGAGGTACTAAATCATTTTATGAAGTTTTCAGATGTGAAATTCATTTTTGAAAACGTTACACAAGCATAAAAATATTTAAAGAAATTTCCTGCCAGGCCCTTTTCTCCCCTCTTCTGACTTCCAATAAATAATTTTCTAAATAACAGCAAATGCTCTTCATGGCTGAGGGTTCACTGAAAAAGGAAAATGGCTTTTTTCAGCTGATCAAAGCTTTTTCTTTAAAGGCTAATCAGAACTTTTACATAATCCCATTTCTTAATTTCTGCCAGACGTTCTTAGCTTCTAGGAGTTGCTTCAACGTTTTATTTTTTCAATTAGAAGTCTGAAACAGCCATTCATCATGTGTTTCTGTGCCAGCTGATATTCGAGTCGAGCGCACTCGATGTAACGTTTCGTCATCTCTGGCTCAAGCAGCCAGGAAGGGCAGCGTGGAAAGCAATGGGATGACAGAATTACGTCACTTTGGGTGGCGCCAGTGATGAAGGGACCTTGTCACTGAAGACTGTTGCCCATTGCCATCTGCCTTCAGTGTGTCGGCTGTTATTTGTTCACCTCAACTCCAGCTATGGCCTTTCTGTCTTCACTGATCTTTTTAATGCCTCTTCAAGCTTTTCATATTCATAGTGTTCCTTAGCCATGACAACTTCATTATTAAGAATTTTTTCTGTGATGTTTCTTACCAGTTGTTTACACGTTGGCTCTGACAGTGCCAGGGAGGACTGGCTGGATCAGCAGGGACAGGGAATGCTTCTTGAATACTGTTAGCAGCCTCTATCTTAAATTTAGCGCCTATCTGAAAACACAAATCCCTTTAAAACAGACTTTAAAGTATTCAAAAGCAGCTGCAAAACTCATTTTCCACCTTCAAGAGTTTTGGTCTGAAAGATGCATGCCTCCATGCATATGTCCTTTGAAAAAATAGATTTGTCTGCAGGCTCCAAGACACTCCGCATGCTTTATTTCAAACTGATACTTTGCTCTCCTGGGACTCACATCATATTATAAAGGATCCATGGAGGCATGGTTTTTGTCATTGTGTCAAGTATCAGATTACTTTTGTTGTAAAGAATCATTCCTTGGCAAAAAAAAAAAACAGAGAGCAGAAATACAGCACGTCTTCACTCAGAGTGGCAGAACACATAAACACGAGAATCTCCTGACAGCCTCATATAAACAAAACCTTCAAGCCTATGGCTGTGTTTATGAGCTAAAAAAGAAAACTCACCAGGCTGTCAGGATGGGCCTCCCCATCATCTACTCTGCTGACATAAACAGAGGAGCACGCTCTGGCAAGGCCACGGCTGCACAGACAGGGTTGCCCTTTAGATGGGAAGAGGCCATTCGGCTCACATAGGCTCACCAATAATTCTCCTGCCTTTAACCTGATCTGCAGCAATCAAAAACGCAACCAAAAAAAAAAAGTCGGGGACACCTCACCCCTGTCATCCCTAATTACTGTGATGAATCACAGTGTCCATTCCCTGTCAAAACCTCCATTACAAAATTGTAACTCTGCCATTAGGTTGAATTTTGCTGGAACCACCTACTTACAACCACTGGATAGCCCAAGTCTGCATCCAGGCGATCTCTCTTTGGCCATCAGGGCTCAACTTATGCGCCTTTCATAAATAATAAAAAGATCTGGTGAAACTACCTCTCTTCATTTGGGCTCCTTGAAAAGCTAACTGTATTGTACCCTTAGATAAGGCTAAATTCTACAATTAATTCTCCCCTTCCTAGATTTACAAACTTTCCTTTAAATGGTGCCCTTCTTAGTGTCAAGTTCAGCAAAGTTACTCTTTCTCAGGGTTTCCAGGGTTCCATTGTCCTTCCAGTAGTTTGTCTACCACAAACTACAACTGGATCTCATCTAGAAGTGTGGTATAATCTTGGAATCACCCTCTGTTTATTTCCAGAAATGTAGAGTGTTCTATTCTCTTCTGCTCTCCTTCTTATTGATGCCTTTTTCCACATTGGAGACCCCAACATTGCTGACTCCACCACATCTTTGTTTTGTGGTGTGAATGTAAATTAAGGACAATATTTTAAAGTCCTTCACTTAAACCTTTATTTGCAGCAGTAGCAAAAATGATTTACCACCCCACTCCGGCACATAGCAGTTTTCATTATCTAGATGTGCCAGGATGGTATGAAGCCCAGGGGTGTCTTTGGAGGAGTTATCTTTATATCTTAACTAGAGGTGGTCCAAACAATCTGGAATATTCCATTAAATGAGTCGCAGTATCTCTCAAAGCATTTCATTGCAATGGAATCGTCCTTTGTTTCACTTTAGCTGAAATAAATACTGTCACTTTGAGGATGTTGGATGTGATACACCAAGTACTGGCAGACACTATGTCAAAGACGTCATGTAGTTGTGACTAAACCTAACCACTGAGCAAGTAAGAGGCACTGACAAGAACATTAGTGAAAACAGCTGCCCTTTATTGCAGCATGTGCCGCTATCTACAAGAATGAGCAAAACTCCAAAAACAATACACAAACAATAACATTGATAGTTTAAGCAATAAGAAGTGACTAACTACATATATACATTTCCACAGTCACAAGCAATTAAAAAAATCTTTTTCTTAATGATAAATGGTGACAATCTGGGATGGTCTCTCAAAAATATACAGCTCCTAATACCTCCACGATAAATCAGAGGATGCTTGCCCTACATTCTTCTTTCATACTAGGGAAGATTCAAAAAGGGTCATGGTTTAAAATATTCACAGGGATTATTCAGCCAATGTGAACTGACATCAATGTGGGCTAACAAATCCTACCAAATATAACATACTCCTTTCCAAACAAAAAACTTTATGCATGAATATCACATCTCCTTCAATCTGTGTCTCCTTGGAAATAACTCTGGCTCTTTCTCCGACCTTTTGTGCTAATCTCCACCTGAACGTACCACTGTCTCTGCCCATAGAGGCAGACCAACGCCAGTATGAAGGTCTTATTTCCTCCGAGAGATGTGAAGAGACTGGTAGGCTTCCCAGAATGCTTAGATACTTATAACAAATCCCAGTTGACTCCCACCCACGTACAACACAACTGAGATGCATTCCCATATGCTTCAATAAAACTGATCCTGCAGATTTTCTCCACTTAAACATGTTAAACGTAGGGGATATTTAATTTTGTTTGGCTGACAAACTTCAGCTGAAAGGCTTAAGGCCTTAAACTCTTGTCAGGCTAAAGAGGAGGGCAGTATATTTTGGGAAAGCCGAAAGGCAATGCAGGAGTCAGAGTAATTTACAGTGCATATTTAGATTGTGCTACTTTTAACTCCAATTAGAAAATTACCTTGAGCTTGTGATAATGATGTATGAAACATTTTCTGTATCTTTTGAGAAACTTCTAAATATTAACATGCCCAGTTTACAGGGATGGAAATAACTAAGCCGGGTGTTTTGTGTTGGCAAGAAGGAAGGGTGAGAGTGCCTGCCTTTTACATCTTTTTAAAGAGTTCAGCCAGCTCAGTTGCAGCTTTTCTGACACTTTTGAGTTCAGCCCACTTGCAAAAAAAAGGACACTTGCAAAGAGTCCTCTTGCTCTGTTTCTTTGAGAAAACTAAAACAGACACTTAAATACAGCACTGGACACTTGGGAAAAGAGTTCTCTGTCTGGCAAGAAATATTTTCCTTTTCTTTTTCATTAAATATTTTTTTATAATTTGTAAGTAAAAAAAAGAAACCATCTTAGAATTTTCATCAGGGATTGAATAAAGACTTAACCCACTTTTTAAAATTTATTGTATGTCTTATATCTGCTGCTATTGGTTCTGATGCAAAAATAAAATTTTTAAGTGAAATCTTAAGAGCCAGTGTTTTTATATGACTGCTATCTGTCTATCTCTCTATCTATCTACTAGTGTAGCTGAGAAGCTGGATTGTTCGTTCCTTGTGTAGCCACGGTCCGTAAAGGACATGAAAAGATACCCTTGTGAAACCATCTGTTAGTGGCAAACTGGGTTGAAGTAAAGGAGTGAAAGTAATAGACAGTCCCAGTCAGCTAGCAGTCTGCCATTAGGGGTCCATAGGGTTGAATATGTGGGGTACAATACCAAAACTGGATTAACACACCCTGTTCAATTTGGTGTGGTATTTTTCACTCTTGATTTTGGCACACAGACACTCACTAATTTCATCAATTGGGCATGGAGGGGATTGTCGCCCTTGGTCCTTTTGGCATGCAGAGACTTAATCGTTTAATGGGGTGGGGATGGTTGATTGGCGAAAAGGGCCCCCTTGCTATCATGGGCCTCTGGGAATGCACCCAGAGAAACCAGGGAACAGTGGTATAACTGGTCTTGACATTTCTTCCAATTTCTCATTAAGAAAACAACCTAGGAGATTAGATGGTACTTTCTGTGACATGTATCTGATAACACAATAAAACATGCTCAGGGGAAATTAAGGTAACAAACATTCAAGATGGAATTTAGGAAGCAGTTCTTTACATTGAGGATTGTGAGAACCTGAAACAAATCATTGAATCATGTAGTTGAGGCCCAAACATTTCTAAAATTTTTATATAAGATATTGGGACAACTTAGGTGCTGGCCAGCAACACAAGCTTGATGGACTGAATGGTCACTTCTTCTTTGTCAAACACCTTATGTTCAGTGTCTTGAAAAATTATTTACACCCTTCCAGAGATTTGTGATTTCAGTAAACATATTGTTTATTTTAACTGTTCCTTAATTTTCATGCTTTCATTTTAGTTTGAGAAACAACTGTGGGACTTTTCAGCCTGATTACAAAACACCTTACCTAAATCTGCTGGACGAATTACTTATAAAAATGTTATGGACAAATTACTTATACTAGAGTATACACAGGTGTGTCATAGCAAAGGGGTCTTAGTTTTGGAAACAGATAGCTTGCTATTGAAATTTACGGCGGTATTTGAATGTAGTTGGCCTACATGTCACAATGGATCTTCCTACAGTGCTCTGTTCTGTCTATTCCAGTGACAATCACTTGCATCATAGACACCAGAAACGCCCGACAAGTGTAGCTGAGCAGGTCAAGTCACTCATTTAACTGGTCATTGGGCTAGGGTGAGGGTGTGGGCAAAGATGTTGTAAGTTTCAGTCTAGGATATGACTGACCAATAGTTGAAATGAACCAACCTGTTATTATTTGTAGTATATCATGAAGGTTTGAGTGCATTACAAGCACTGCATGAAGTTCAAGACTTGAGCCTATGCCATATGAAGTTTCCATATTGGAACAAAATGACATGTGAACAATTCCAAGGGGTCTGAAATATTCTTTGCAGCCTGTGTGAATAATTGGCTAAAGCAAAAAAAAACCCTAAAGCTTTACTTCTATGTACTCGCTTATCCGACTGCCATCGCTTGGCTTTTCTTTGTCTCCATTTTCCCTACTCTCAGCTTTTTCACCTCTTTTAATTGTCTGGTCATGTTCCAATGGTTGTATTTTAAGAGTGCATGATGGAAACTTTCACCTGACATAACTGATTATTTTGAGTGGAGAAAGTCCACAATAATTTAAGTGCCTTTCTTTATTTTTTATTTGTTTGTATTGTGTGTATGTTGAGTGTGGGCAATTGGCCAGCTATTGGCCAGCTTGTGCATATTACAAACAACAGGGAGGCGAAGCACTGATGCTGGAGGACACCACAGTAAATCTCTCACTGGGATTGGGTTGCCCTCCAACAATGACTCACTGCACTCTATGCCTCAGAGCCACCATTTAATGCTCCCATAATCCCGTTTGCTCCCAATTTAACAAGTAATGAAGAACTGTGTTAAATACTGAGCTGAAAATTCAGCTTATTAATATCATATGTTGGTTTCAATTCTACTTAAAGATACAGTAAGCAGGTTAAATAGATAGATGGATGCATGAATAGATTGATCCACCATATTGGGCCTGTGGAAGTAAGCATTCCATTTTACAGAGAGAGAGAGACAATTGTTTTATGTTACAACATAAATTAAAAGAAGGAGAAAAAGGCTAAAGAAAGCACTCAGAGCAAATACTCCAATAAAATTAAACTGATGTGCCCATCAGCCCCTTTTTACATTTTCTTTTGTTAATGTGTATTTTGTTTGACTATGCTTATTCATTCCACTGAGTATCAACAAGGGATGTGACAAGAATTTATACTTTGGTGCCAAGTCAATACCAAAATGTCAAAAAACATAATGATACTAGCTTGTGTTACTTCAGAAGGCACAATAATAATTGATAAAAGCGTGTGTAAGAAGCACACGTGAAAATGTCTCACTGCTACAGCACCACATTAACTTGTCTCCAAAAGAAAAACTTGTCTGTATTATCGTGATATTTCCCTCTACTTACCCTTTACCTATTTTCTTCAGGGATAAGTGTACTCAGCAGGTTGTTTACCAGGTTGGTCTACTGTCGCACCTTAAGATTAACACACACATACATAGATATGTGCATACACATAGAACCTAACCGAAAAAGTACAGAATGAAGGACGTATACACATGCACGTTATTTCCTAGTACTTTAACCCACAAAAGTACCGTATGAATAACACAGTCCGCTTGCCCTAGTACTCCAAGAGGCTTACTTATTATCTGCACAAACAACATACGATGCTTTAAATATATCTCAGACCTAAATGTTACTTTGGTCTCTAGGAATATATTCAGACATAAAAATGCTCAACATCTTTGGTTATAGGCTATTTATCAACCAAAAATGTCTTACTTTATGTACTGTTCCACACTACTGGATAGAGCTCTCATCCTCAGACTTAATAAGCCTTACAGATTGGAGTGTATAGTAAATGTCTGACTGCTTCAGGTGCTCTTACTATCTAATTTATTACTAAGCCACTCTAGATATAAAGACAAAGTATAGAAAGTTAAAAGCCGTGGTATCTATTAAAGAACTATAATACCAGTAGAGAAAAGCATAAAAAAATGTAGATAGGAAGGTCTGGATATTAGAGCCTTTAGAAAATTTTTACGAAAAGATGTCAAACACAAATGTCCCAGGGTGGCGTTGATTTAGCAATCGATATTCATGGAATGATTTAGCTGACGATCATATGAAAACAGTCGCACGTTGCTGTTGCCCTCTCCTAATGTCACTCTGTCTTCTACTATTGATGTGACTCTTGCCCTCTTTTGATCTCACTCTCTTTGCTGTTTCTTTTTCTTCATTCTTCTGACATTACCTTTCAGACGAGGCATATTTATCAGAAGATTCCATGTGGCATGTCTTCCTTTCCCTAACTTTAAACCAATTTGGCAATTCTTTATTACAGGTGGCCATCCGTTCACAGGTTATGAAGTAATCAGATACAACTTGAAGCATCAGCATGTCTTCCTTTCTCAGGCTGTCAACCACTTTAGTAATTCTTAGTCACAAGAATCCCCTCCTGTTTGCAGGTTATAAAGTAATTGGTTCTGCTTGAAGCATCTCCTGGATTTCTGTCCATTGCAGCAAAATATTTGATGTAATGTGATACAATTTGTTAACTGTCCTTGTAAGATTAAGTTAAATTTTGTTTGTGTGAGCAAAAAATAAAATAAAATATACAATTCACAACACTACACTGCCAAAATCACGAATGGAAATGTTTTTTGTTCGAAGCAGGAGAATTTCAGTACATGATTGGCAGAATCAGCCTCTTTGATCTAGTGTATGGATGTGTTGAGTAATAGGATAGAAGAAAAAGCTTCCTAGCACAGGTTTTTTGCTGATGGTATTGTGTTGTGTAGCATCAGGAAAGATAAATTGGAAAAGTAGTTGGAGAAATAGACAAGGGCTTTGAAAGATCAGAAGTATTGTGTGATCGAAGAATTAAGTCTAAGGTAAAGTTCGGGTTTTTAAGACATTCATAAGACCAGCAATGATACATGGAGCTGAAACATTGGCAGTGAACAGCACAGGAGAAGATGTGGCAGAAATGAGAATATTAAGATAGATGTGTGGAAATAACAAAAAAAAAAGAACTGAAGAAATGATACAATAGAGGTACAACAAAAGTGAGAGAGAAATCTAAGAAACTTCAGGAAAGTATGTTAAAGTGGTTTAAATAAGTAATGAGGAGAGATAACGAAAATGTAGGAAAAAAGAGTTAACGGGAATGGAAGTGCAGGGGAATGGAAAGCGAGGGAGGTCAAAGCAAAGGTGGATGGATAAAGTAAAAGAAGAACTGAAGGCAAAGGGTGTGGCTGGGGAAGAGATACAGGACTGAGGTGTATGGAGAAGGGTGATCAAGCACATCAACCCCACAAAGAAGTGGGAAAAAATGAAGAGGAAGAAGAAGACAACTGTCTGAATCATACTCATCATTACAAGAGGGAAAACACATCCACACAGGCTTTCGCTATTGCCACTTTTATCTCATTATGGAGAGTAACTCAGAAATAAGATTCATGCATGTTTTGAGAGTGAAATGATTTGACTGATTGGATGCAAGTTTTAATGGTTTAACTTGTAGATGGCGAGATTAGTCGCTTTTTAATGGCATGTCCTAAATGGTTCTGATAAAGGAGCAGAAGCCTTGTATTCATTCTCTGACTGAACATCTACAGATGTCCGTTCAAGCATTCATCCTTTTTCTAACTTGCCTATACAGTTCAGGATAGCAGAGGAAACCTCGCAGGCATCCACACTTATGTGTACAGAAATGTGGGTTAAGGAAGGAAACTTCACACCGGCGCTAGCAGCAGTTGAAACAAGTAAAAATCATAGCACATTTCAAACAAATTGGCTGTTGAAATAAGCGATGAAAAGAGCTTCTCCATTTGTTAACAGCAAAATAAAAGTTATTTAGTATTTCAATACTTTGAAGTACAAAGCACATGTCTCTACTAATACAACATGTACTGCATTAGCAAAAACTAACTGAAGTGATATGCAGGTATAGCAATAAGGGAAAAACAACATCCTGGATTTGAATCTACAAACACTAAATTTGTGTCAGCCATTTAGTTTTTGAAGGGAAACCAAAGTTCATGAGTACAACCCCAAAAAATGTAACAATGCAGTAAAAACACATATTTGAATAGTATATTGGTGAATGTAACGAAACCTCTCAGTTTCAATACAGTGAACAAAAGTAACGTCAGTCCAGTTCATTTTATCATTCTTAATTTGTGCACAGGCTAAACAAGTCTGACCATTCATATAAGACACTGGCAACAAAGGCTGTTTTTACAAGAATTCCTGAATAAACACAGCAACGTAAAACTGACAAGTCTGATTTCACACAGGGAGCCTTGAAACTGAGACAAATTTGTTAAAAAAGAGGGCAGATTTGGACAACTAAAGCACCAGGAATTTGACATATTTGTAACTTCAATCAGTTTGATTCAGCTTATTAATATCATATGTTGGTTTCAATTCTACTTAAAGATACAGTAAGCAGGTTAAATAGATAGATGGATGCATGAATAGATTGATCCACCAAATTGGGCCTGTGGAAGTAAGCATTCCATTTTACAGAGAGAGACAATTGTTTTATGTTATAACATAAATTAAAAGAAGGAGAAAAAGGCTAAAGAAAGCACTCAGAGCAAATACTCCAATAAAATTAAACTGATGTGCCCATCAGCCCCTTTTTACATTTTCTTTTGTTAATGTGTATTTTGTTTGACTATGCTTATTCATTCCACTGAGTATCAACAAGGGATGTGACAAGAATTTATACTTTGGTGCCAAGTCAATACCAAAATGTCAAAAAACATAATGATACTAGCTTGTGTTACTTCAGAAGGCACAATAATTTATTAGGAATTTGACATATTTGTAACTTCAATCAGTTTGAATCATCAGCTATATATTACTCTATTAGAAAGTTGTTTGATGATGCAAATTTAAATCTGAACAATAGCAAATATTACAAGCTTAACATAGATTCTTTGACAAACCAGATTTTAAAAGCATTTTGTTACAAAAATAGCTTTAAAAAGTGACTTTTTAATTAAAATGTCTTAAATTATCTTGAAATTCATTAATGCAACCGTACATATACAGTTATATGAAAAAGTTTGGGAACCCCTCTCAGCCTGCACAATAATTTACTCCACTTTCAACAAAAAAGATAACAGTGGTATGTCTTTCATTTCCTAGGAACATCTGAGTATTGGGGTGTTTTCCGAACAAAGATTTTTAGTGAAGCAGTATTTAGTTGTATGAAATTAAATTAAATGTGAAAAACTGGATGTGCAAAAATGTGGGTCCCCTTGTAATTTTGCTGATTTGAATGCATGTCACTGCTCAATGCTGATTACTTGCAACACCAAATTGATTGGATTAGCTCATTAAGCCTTGAACGTCATAGACAGGTGTGTCCAATCATAAGAAAAGGTATTTAAGGTGGTCAATTGCAAGTTGTGCTTCTCTTTGACTCTCCTCTGAAGAGTGACAGCATGGGATCCTCAAAACAACTCTCAAAAGATCTGAAAACAAAGACTGTTCAGTATCATGGTTTAGGGAAAGGCTACAAAAAGCTCTCTCAGAGGTTTAAACTGTCAGTTTCAACTGTAAGGAATGTAATCAGGAAATGGAAGTCCACAGGCACAGTTGCTGTTAAACCCAGCAGGTCTGGCAGTCCAAGAAAAATACAGGAGCGGCATATGTGCAGGATTGTGAGAATGGTTACAGACAACTCACAGATCACCTCCAAAGACCTGCAAGGACATCTTGCTGCAGATGGTGTATCTGTACATCATTCTACAATTCAGCACAATTTGCACAAAGAACATCTGTATGGCAGGGTGACGAGAAAGAAGCCCTTTCTGCTCTCACGCCACAAACAGAGTCGCTTGTTGTATGCAAATGCTCATTTAGACAAGCCAGATTCATTTTGGAACAAAGTGCTTTGGACTTGAGCTCCTTGGTCCTAACAAAAAGCACTTTGCATGGTGGAAGAAGAACACCACATTCCAAGTATAACACCTGATACATACTGTCATATTTGGTGGAGGTTCCATCATGCCTTTGGGCTGTGTGGCTAGTTCAGGGACTGAGGCCCTTGTTAAAGTCGAAGGTCGGATAAATTCAACCCAATATCAACAAATTCTTCAGGATAATGTTCAGGCATCAGTCACAAAGTTGAACTTACGCAGGGGTTGGATATTCCAACAAGACAATGACCCAAAACGCAGTTCAAAATCTACAAAGGCATTCATGCAGAGAGAGAAGTACAATGTTCTGGAATGGCCGTCACAGTCCCCTGACTTGAATATCATCGAAAATCTATGGGATGATTTGAAGTAGGCTGTCCATGCTCGGCAGCCATCAAATTTAACTTAATTGGACAGATTTTGTATGGAAGAATGGTCAAAAATACCTCCATCCAGAATCCAAACACTCATCAAAGGCTATAGGAGGCGCCTAGAGGCTGTTATATTTGCAAAAGGAGGCTCAACTAAGTATTGATGTCATATCTCTATTGGGGTGCTCAAATGTATGCACCTGTCTAATTTTGTTATGATGCATATTGCATATTTTCTGTTAATCCAATAAACTTAATGTCACTGCTGAAATACTACTGTTTCCATAAGGCATGTGATATATTAAAAGGAAGTTGCTACTTTGAAAGCTCAGCCAATGAGAAACAAAAATCCAAACAATTAAGAGGGGTTCCCAAACTTTTTCATATGACTGTATAATAATGTTTAATTTTTTTATTTTTAGTATTGATTTTAATCAGCATTTTTCAGTTGCTGGAGAGCAAATGTCAGAGAATAAAATTAGAATGTGCACCTGGTACTCCATGATGATGTCATTCTTTATAAATTCTATTCTGCAATTCCCTCAAGATTATAACATCCCCCCCAATTTGCTATTGCACTGGAGGAATCCTCATATTTACCACAAATTAAATTCAAGTCACACATTGTACTTTCATATTTATGAATGCCAACACTAGTTTACATATATGATAATTGCGGAACTATTAATGGATATACAGTACTACTATTTTAAAGCTACTGTTACTATTAGTATTTATATATTATAAATTCTATTACAGAAAAAGATACAATATTTTCCACTTGAATAATAGCAGTATTTTTTTAATATAAAGGCTGGTAAAAGGTATTTCTGTTTTTGCTGTGGTATCAAAAAGGTATTGAGTATTATGAAATTTCAGCAGTATTAGTGTACAAATATTCCAGTATTGTGACGTTCCTAGGGGTCATCCGCCTTAGCTTGCATTCGGTTAAGGACTCTACGCAATTAGACATCTCTCTGTCAAGTCGTGAGTTACCACTATTAGCACAAGAAGGTCTGAAGGACCCTCAAAAGTCTCAGGGATAGGCTTTGTCAAGTTCAAATTGCACTTCCCCAACTTGTCTCTCTATTATAAAAAAAATCCTGGAGAGAAACACTAGGGCGTCGAGACGTGAGCTTCACATGAAGATCACGGAAGACACTTAAAAGACCCGCAAGATTTAAGAGATTGGCTAGAAAGCATCTTGCGGGGACCTTAAACATGATACTTTGTGCTAAGAGATTGACCCAGAACCGTCTCGCGATGATGTGGAACATGAGATTCTTGCTGGACACGCCCTACTTACAATCAACATCAAATAAGCCCAGAGGCATCAAAACACTCAGTTGTGTAAAGGAGGCTTTGAGCACACACAGGTCCAGGGCTCTCAACGCATATAAAGTGTATAAGGACAATACGTTATAAATGAAACGTAAACGACTAAGCGAAGAAGAAAGCAGCGCGGAGAAAAAACACTCAAAAGCGTTGGTGAGAAAAAAAAGAAAAAGAAGAATCTAGGTGCAAATTCAGAAAATAAGGAAAGTAATTATCAGCCCGGAACAAGTGGAAGTGAAAAAAGCACGTCCAATCCAGCTCAGAATTAAAGAGAGAGAGTAAAAGACAAAGTAGAACTTCATCAACACATTCACAAACGGCGCTATACACATACAAAGCAGGTTTGAAAGCAGTGGAATTCGAAAGGCTCAAAAAAAAAAAAAACATTGGCGCGATACACATGTGGAGAAAGAATATAAAGAATATGAAAGTAGGAAAATTAGAAAGTATAAAAAGTAAAGATCGCAGTAGCACAAACAAATGGAAATTATTATTCGAAAAAGGAAAAATGATCACCACGGACCAGGTTTCATTTAAAAAAAAGCAGGACAAAGCGAGGCTAGAAATAAAAGAGTAGAAAACAAAATAAAATATCATAAAGAGGTTAAAAAACAAGGGAGCCAAACACATGCAGAACAGGTTAGAGATAACGAAAACTGGAATTCAAAAGACTCAAAAAAAAAATAGACCAGCTTTGACACCTGGTTTATAATAATAACTAGCAAAATACCCGCGCTTCGCAGTGGAGAAGTAGTTGTTAAAGAAGTAATGAAAAAGAAAAGGAAACATTTTAATAATAATGTAACATGATTGACAATGTAATTGTTTTGTCATTGTCATGAGTGTTGCTGGCATATATATATATATATATATATACACACATCTCTCTCTATATATATAGATATATATATATATATATATACAACACACACACACACATATATACATACATACACATATATATATACACACACACATATACATACACATATATACAGTATATACACATATATCTATCTGTCTATATCTATCTATCTATATCTATATAATCTATATATCTATATCTATCTATCTATATATCTATATATATATATATATATATATATATATATATATCTCCTTTGGGGTGCAAGCAGCTGTTGCTGGGGGTGCCAGAATCCATCGAGGAAGAAAAATTAAAAACATTATTTGTACAAAATCTTAATTTATCTATCCATTCCTAAATAATTAAATGGGTAGGCTATTTCGTATCAGTGCAATATGCTGCTTGTTAAAGCGGATAACTCCTGCTCTTACGTGCACAGTGCTGCGTGAATATTATGAACTATCGTATCTGTTCAAGTTCTATCTAAATTTTAAATATAAGTAATTTTTATTTAGTCGACAGAAATATGTTTAGTAGGAATGCAAGTTAAATTTAGTCATCATTGCATAAATTTTTCTTCACCATAGAAATTTAAAGACTAAATTCAACTTCCATTCCTACCAAAGATATTTCTGGCGACTAAATAGAATCTACTTATATCCAAATTCGAGCTATTGAGCTGTCGCCTGCCTGCCTGAAAAAGTTACCCTTGCTTCGCTCTTACTTTTTTACTGTTCATTTAATCATGGCTAGTCGTGGAAAAATTATAAAATGGAAGAAGGATTACACTGAGTATGGCTTTACCAAAACAATTATTGATGGCGAATAAATTATCCATTATTCATAAAGCTTCAATTGGTGATCTGATTTTCTGTGTTAACCTCATATTTTTTCATACTTCTTCTCAAACCAAGGGGGTGCGAGGGTAAAATGAATCGGGAAGCGCTGATATATATAGAATATATTGAAATAGTTTTACTGTCAAATAATGCAAACAGTACACGGCACGTGTTTCGCCCTAATTCTGGGCTCATCAGGCGTACACACACACTGCACCCCCTCTTGGGAATCGAACCTCGGACGTCAGCGCTAGAGGCGAAGCCTCTCATGTTAAGCCACGGCATGTGGTTCGTTTATTTGTAGTATGTAGATCGGTGTGTGTGTGTGTATATATATATATATATATATATATATATATATATATATATATATATATAGATATATATATATATATATATATATATATATATATATATATATATATATAAAAGAGATAACTCCTGTAGCCACAACAAATGTCTTTATTGAATAGACAAACCAGGCATGAACAAGTTAATTTATACTGCAGCCACAGCCGTGACACACATAAAAAACATCAATAATAACTCATAAACTTGCAATATTATTTAGGAAAATCACAACATTTTACTCACCAAAAATTCGGATTATTTGTAAACAAAATCCATCGTCTTCTCTTTCCTCAAAAACAGTTCAATTACTCTGTCGTACAGATTATCCGTGCGCTTCAGTTCCATCAAAACCTCACTTTCTATCGCCATCGAAGCTAATGTTGAAAGGCGAACCCGCCCTATGGTATTTCTGGCATAAGTTTCAATTCGCTTTAGGGCAGAAAATGTCCACTCGACAGAAGCAGTGTACACAGGAATGCTCACCGCCAAATATACCAATGTGAACAGCTGCCCCACGCTCTCATTCAGATTTTTCTGATGAAGGAAGTCAAGGAGATCAGTGGGAGATTTTCCTGCAAAATCATCCATGGCATACATTACAGTCAGTTCTGTTTTTAGCCGAGACAGATCAAAAAGCGCTCCGTGGCTCTTGTGTTAAAGTGGAGAAGGCTGCATGCGTGAAATCTTTCTTGTATTCCCGAAACTTCTGGGGCTCGGGGAGCGTGACAAACATCAGGTTTTCGTGGTCTTGAAATCTGGTCTGTGTCTGGCAAATAATATTGTCCAGAATCTTGCCATGGAATTGGCCGTAGTGCATGCGACAATCTTTCACACAGAGCGTTTGCGGTGCTTTCAGTGGCCTCGGAGAGTTCCTCATATCGGCTTCTATCCAATCAGTGGGTCTGAATACGGTGACGTTGCCATAAGCCTGCTAGAGGGCCCTACTGACACCAACTCAAAATCTGATTGGTTGAAGCAACAGGTTAATCAACATTTATTCTGTGTTAGAGTGCCTCCACAACAGATTGTGAAAGCCTCTGTGCCTGGCAACACATGATGGCTGAAATGTGATTGGTTAAATGCTTTAATACGAAACTCTGCCTCCCACGGATATCAAGCTGCAGTCTATTCTCTCTGCCTGGCAACAAATGACAGCTGAAATGTGATTGTTTAAATATTTTAATACGAAACTCCGCCTCCCACGGCTATCGAGCTGCATTCTATTACAGTATATGGACAAAAATATGTTCCAGTTATAACCATTACGCGTAGAATTTCAAAATGAAACCTGCCCAACTTTTGTAAGAAAGCTGTAAGGAATGAGCGTGCCAAATTTCAGCCTTCTACCTACACGGGAAGTTGGACAATTAGTGATGAGTGAGTGAGTGAGTGAGTCAGTGAGGGCTTTGTCTTTTATTAGTATAGATAATAATAATAAGTAGTATAATATTTTATAAACTTGTAATACAGTTTGATTATTTGCATGTGCCATATATGCAAAAATAACATTAATAATCAGGAGGTGGCACAGGTCTCACAGGGTCTCACAGGGTTCATTTCTAGCACAATCACTCTGCCACCATGCCAGTTCACTTAATGCAGAAGTAGTAGCAGTGGTATTGTTATATTCACAGAGTAAGAAGAAATTTCTTTCCTGCATGTTCAACCAACATACAACAAGTTGCACTCTAGGCAGCCATGATAATTGTTTTTAATAGAAAACACAAATTAGCTTATCTGATGTTCAATTATGCTCCCAGCTGGAAACAGATAATGATACTGAAAAACAGAAAAAAATTAAGAAATTAAAAGTACAAAATAAGTAGCAACAAAAATGAAATTAAAATCTCACTGCCTGTCTGGGCCAGCTAAAGGGTTGTTCTGTCCAGTTAACACTTAAATTCATTTTTTATGTCCATTTAAGATATTTTTGATTATTTGGTTATCACTGTTTGTTAATATTGCTGTTTGTTTTCATTATTTGCCTGATAAAGGATTTTATATCAGTTTTGCTTATTATGTAGTTTCTATGTGCCTAAATGTGTTCAGCCTTGCTCCTTGTGTTTTGTGTGTGGTTGCCTGGGAGGCAGAGCCAGCTATCAATCTCTGATGAGGGACTCTGCTCCCAGCTGTATAAAAGATCATGGGAATTACAGTTCCTCTGTGGTACACTGTATCCACTTGGTGTTGGTGAGTTTTCTTCTTATTGTTTATTATTATTTCTTTGGATTTTGTTTATTTGACATTTTTGGGCTCTATTTTAGGATTTTGATTAATGTATTTGGGACTTGGTTACTACGGATTGCAATTTTAGGCCATTTTTTGTCATGTGAACATTTTGGTGTATTTTTCAATTTTGTTAAGTACGACTTTCATTTATAAACACTCTTTACTTGCTAATTTTATGATCAAAATGGATGTTTACTCAAACTGAACATCTCATGAGTCGCAAGCAGTTATTCATCTTCAGCTGGAATGTATAAAGGCTGAACACAAAGAGAAAGAAAAACCCCCCAGGTTAAAATTTAAAAAAATTTTTCAGGAAACCCCCTTAAAAGAAAATCAGCCGGGGCAAAAAAAAATCAAATTTATTCTGTTTTCAAAAAAACTGGGTGGGAATTCTATCAAAAAAACCCATTTGTCCGGGTTTTTCCTGAAAAATTTGGGGGGCCTTTTCAACTGAAAAAAAATTTTAAAATTTTTTTTTAATTTAAATTTTTATAAAAATAAAAAATTTTTTTTTCTACCCAATTAACACTTAAACAAATCGGGGCTTTAATTTTGGCTAACATTTTAAAAAATTCCCCCAAACTAAAAAAAAATTCAAATTTTCTATCACAACTTTTCGCCGGGGGTTTTTCCCAAAAACAAGAACAAATTTTTTAAACCCCTTTTCTCTTCTTCAAGGGTTAATTTTTAAAAACTTTTTTTGGGGTTTAAAAAAGAAAACAATAAAAAACCAAATCTTTTTTAAAAAAAAATAATTTTAGGCAAAATTCGCAAAATCCAAAAATTTGGGAAAAAACCCCCAAAGGGTAAAAAAACCCAAAATTAAAGGGGACTTTTGGGTCAAAACTTATCTACTTTTAAAAAAATAACAATCTTGCTTTCGGTTTTAAAAACAAATTGGGTTTTGGGGGGGAAATGAAACCCTTTTTTTTGTTTGTTAAATTTCCCTGGGAAAACGAGGCCGACTCCCAAATTTTAAAAAATTTGAAAAATTTATTGAACATTTTAAAACGGTCAACTTTCCCCAAACCTTTCAATAACCCTTTTTAAAACAAAAAAGGTTATTAAAGGTTAAACCTTTTTTTTAATAACCTTAAAATTTTTAAAAAAATTTTAAGGTAGAAATCTTTTTAAAACCAAAAGGGTTTTTGGGGGAATTATTTAAATTTAAAAAAATTAATTCTCCCCAAAAAATCAAAAAAAATATTTCTTATGCAAAAAAAATTTACATATTGAATAAATACCTTTTTTTTTTTTGGAATTTTTTTCCCTTTTTGGGAAAGGGTTAAAAAATTTATACTGGCTTGTTTGTCAAAAAATTTGCTAAATTTTAAATAGGGTAAAAAAAAATTTTTTTTTCTTTTTTTTTTGATTGAAAAGGAATACGCAAATTCCGATGGGATTGCAAAAAACTAAAAAAATCTAAATTCAGTCATGGTACTGTTTACACGAAAAAATTTTGGTTTGCCCTCCGAAATTTGTCTTGGCTCAAAAAAATTGAATAAAATGACTTTTTCCGGGGAATTTTAAAACTTAAAATTAATTGAATTTTTTTTTATTGAGAAAATTTTTTTAAAAAAAATCCAAAAAAACTAATTTTATCAAAAAAAATTTTGATTTTAAAAAAAAAAAAAACCCTTTATTAACCCCCATTTAAAAAATTAAAATCAAGTGAATACTTAAGCTCCTTTTTTAAAAAACCCCCCTTCATTTAAAAAATTTTTCCTTGATTAAAAAACCCCATTTTTGGGTTTAAAAATCCAGATCAAAACCCCAAAAAAAAAACCCCCTGGTTTTTAATTCCGTTTTTTATGGGGAAAAATTTAAATATAAGAACCAAAAATGAAAAATAACACAGGATACCAAAGAAGAAAACCCGGTTTTTTACCTTGTTTGGTTAAAATTGGGCCAAAAAAACCTTTTGGGTCCCCACTTAAAGGGCCTTTAAAAAATTTAAACCCCCAGGCTTCTTTTTTGGCCCTGAAAGCCCCCTTTCAATCAAAAAACAATTTTTTTAATATTAAAAAAAATTGGGAATTTAAGGAAACTTTAAAAAATTTTGATCCAGAACTTCCCCCAAATTTTTTCATTCCATAAAATTTTTTTATTCCAAATCGGTTTTTTTTCCCCGAACCCCGATTTTTTTCCCTTTCACCCTCATCCCGCTGGAAAAAGCCAATTTTAAGGATTGATTTAAACAGATAATGATACTGAAAAACAGAAAAAAATTAAGAAATTAAAAGTACAAAATAAGTAGCAACAAAAATGAAATTAAAATCTCACTGCCTGTCTGGGCCAGCTAAAGGGTTGTTCTGTGTCACATGCATAAGATGGCTGCCCACTTGCCTACTTCTCAGTGCCTTAAAGCCCAGTCTCCTTATGTGAGTTATATGTAGTCCAAAGATTCCCCTCCAGTTAACACTTAAATTCATTTTTATGTCCATTTAAGATATTTTTGATTATTTGGTTATCACTGTTTGTTAATATTGCTGTTTGTTTTCATTATTTGCCTGATAAAGGATTTGATATCAGTTTTGCTTATTATGTAGTTTCTATGTGCCTAAATGTGTTCAGCCTTGCTCCTTGTGTTTTGTGTGTGGTTGCCTGGGAGGCAGAGCCAGCTATCAATCTCTGATGAGGGACTCTGCTCCCAGCTGTATAAAAGATCATGGGAATTACAGTTCCTCTGTGGTACACTGTATCCACTTGGTGTTGGTGAGTTTTCTTCTTATTGTTTATTATTATTTCTTTGGATTTTGTTTATTTGACATTTTTGGGCTCTATTTTAGGATTTTGATTAATGTATTTGGGACTTGGTTACTACGGATTGCAATTTTAGGCCATTTTTTGTCATGTGAACATTTTGGTGTATTTTTCAATTTTGTTAAGTACGACTTTCATTTATAAACACTCTTTACTTGCTAATTTTATGATCAAAATGGATGTTTACAGTGACTATTCTTCTTGTATATCTTTTATTTTTGTTATTCCTTGTATTGTTTGTGATACTCATTGTATTTTTTCCAGTTCCCCATTTTTGAGCCTGCTCCAGCTGAAGCCATCAGATAGCATTTGAGGTCTGGCCTGGCTAGTTAATCTTCACATCTCCACTGGGGAGACCAATGAGGTTCCTGGATTGCTTCTTGGATGAAATATGGATGGCTCACCTATTTTGCTTTAGAGGTGACTCCAATCATAACAATGCCTATTTGTTCCTTTTCTCTTTCCACTCTGGCATAATATAATATAATATAATATAATATAATATAATATAATATAATATAATATAATATAATATAATAATATAATATAATATAATATAATACCATCTACAGTATATATATAATTCACTAAGGCAAGACAACCATGGGCGTGGATTCACTGAGCAGCTGGATACAATTGGACAAGTAAGACACCTATGGCGCACGCAGGAAGGAGCCACGCCCACCAACTCCTGGCACCTCCGAGCAACGTTGACTGTTCATAGAGGCATGTTTCTGGAGGTGAATCGCCATATGCAGCGTGTGAAACGGTTTGCGAGGGGTATCTCATGGGATCCTTAAAACAATCCTTTACAACTAAGGTTAAAACACAATGAAGTAAGCAATCTTTAAAACCGAGTTTTCGGTTACGACGCACGCCGCGTGCACCATAGCAAACTGTTTTACATGCTATATACAGCAATTTGCATCCATGACAAACGTGCGTCTTCTTAGATGCTCCTGCAGGAACACGGAAAGTCCACATGAGTCACAGGTGCATCTGGACTGTGCAAAGACGACAACGACTCAAGTGATGAATTGGAGGAGGGCACATGAGCGATGACGGTCTGCCAGTTTTCAGTCACGGACAATTGTGTGTTGGTTCATTCCGTGCATTGTTACAATGTTGCTTTTCTTGCTGATTTATTACATTACCAATTTTTCAAATGTTAATTTTCTCCCTGTGCTTAAAAATCATTAAAAAACCGGCCTGATTATGCAGCGTATAGTACGCCGCGGGTTGGCTAGTATGATATAATATAATATAATATAATAAAATATAATAATGTTGCAGAAAATACTTACTTAAAAATAAGCGTGTCGGGTCATCACTGTAAATGAACTCCAAGGACGTTCTTTATTTACACTAATTGGTGGGGGCTCACTATGTGAGCAACAAGGCTCTTCATGCATGTCTGATTAGTCTTACGAGAACAGCTCCTGTTATCATTAGGTTCACTTACATATAGTAGCTGGTAAACACTTCAATCTCAGCAATGAGCACTCAAATAAATGGTACATTCTAGCAATACCCCTCCTCTGCCATTACATAACCCCCAAATGTCCCGAAATAGTTAATCTTTAAAGGTCTTGTCCAGACATTTTGCTTACAGAATAAAACTTCTTATACATAAACTGTTATCACAGAACAAAGCAGAAAGTTAAATGCTATATATGATCTCAATTCCTAATATAAAGTGTTCTGGTACAAATGAGGTCAGAATGTCATCGTTTAAGAGGCTGACAGTTTCGAGCACTTTTTTCATTTCCCTTACAATTTAAATATAATACAGTATAATATAATATAATGTGCTTGAGCAGTACAGTGGCAAGGTCAGCTGCCGCACACTTTCAGCACCCTGGGTTTGAATCCTGTATCTGGCCACTGTCTGTGTGGAGTTTCTCTCTCTTATTTTAGTGCTTCCTGGTATTCTGGTTCTCCTGCAGACAGGATCAGGTTATTTAAGTTGTAATTCTAAATGAGTTATATTGTGAGCGTGTATGGGATGTGTGCATGTGTGCAAGTGGCTGCTTCTTGGTCTAAGTGTACATGGGATGGTCTAACACACCCCGCCATTTTGAACTGGATGAAGTGGTCTGTGAATGTATCTCTTTATGTATGTAATATAGGGGTGGCATAGTGGCTAAACACTGCTTGCTTAGAGGCTCAGAAAACTTTGTTCAAATCCTAGCCCAGTCACTGTTGGTGTGCAGTTTGCACAATCTTTCTGTGTGCAGCATTATCACCAGGTACTTCTATATCTCAAATGCATCTGTGTTAGGTTAATGAATAAGTCAATAAATGTGCCCTCCAACACACTCTAACTAGAGTGGCTTCCTTACAGATTAGACCTATATGCCCTGTGATCTTTAACTGGACTATGCAGAAAATTTAATAAGATTTAAATATGATTACATTGTATTTATACTATGTATACAGTATATACACATGACAGCTGTGTGTGAAGTTCAAATGCCACAACTGCATAGCTATAAAACTAAAACCAGTAAACTAATTTACAGTAAAAATGAGCTGAAGCCTTCTTAAATTATGGTATGGCTAGTGACTGACATGCAGACAGAAAAGCACAAAACTCCTTCTGCAGTCCTCTCTACTGACTTACCTTGTAGCCCAGTAAACATACTGAGCACAGTGCTTTGGGCTTGAAAATGAATGTGTGCTACACATGACAGGAGAAACAAAAATTACCAGAATAGTTCAATAGTACAAGAGTACCGTCTCATTAATCAGAGTGCAGAGTCAATTGGGTGTATATTTCTGCTGTTCTACAATCACTGAGGTGACTTTAGCAAATTTTTCCCCAGCCACCATGGAATATTTTGAAGAGAAAATGCTGGTTTTCTAACATTGACAGATTTGTTCATAATTGCATAACATTGAAATGCTGAAGTGTCTACAGAAAAGCATCCGGAAGTGTGCAGAAGTGGCACACTCAAAAAGTGCATTTTGAACCACAGCAAGGCACCTGCACTTCCGTTTTATCTTGGTAGAGTAATATATTACTCTACTTTCCGCTTTGTATTATTAATAATATGTAGCCTTTGTCAGAACGCCTCAAATTTCACAGACTTACCACTGTTTATTATGGAGGAATATTTCGGACAAAATGAAATAAATAAATAAATGCGTAAATAAATAAAAGTACTGTGAAATGTGAGCATAAATAAATAAATGTGTCATGAAATGAGAGCCTTAATAAATAAATATGTCATGAAATGAGAGCATAAATAAATAAATGTGTCACGAAATATGTTTTTCGTTGCTTATTTATTTATTTCATTTTGTCCGTAACATTCCTGCAAACCGTCATGAAATACGGCTTGAAATAAAACTGTCACTTTCACTCGTCAAAGTTGAGAGGGTGGGCTCTAACACGCCCTCTAGTTACTGATTGGTGAATCGATAGCACAAGAATGAATTAGAAAAATGCTTACTACTGCCGATGAAATGGATTCTGCCGAAGATATTAAGTATTTCAGAGAGAGAATTGAAGATTTATCGGAAGAAATTACAATGTTGGCGGCCCAATGTTACGGACAAAATGAAATAAATAAATAAGCAACGAAAAACATATTTCGTGACACATTTATTTATTTATGCTCTCATTTCATGACATATTTATTTATTAAGGCTCTCATTTCATGACACATTTATTTATTTATGCTCACATTTCACAGTACTTTTATTTATTTACGCATTTATTTATTTATTTCATTTTGTCCGAAATATTCCTCCATAGTTTATAAGGTATTATAGTATACTAGCCGAAGCCCGCCGTAGAATAAGGTGGTGTAAGAATAGGAACGGAAAGCGATGTGAAAGGAATTCAGTATAGCAAAGGCTTAGGAAACCACCGTCGTAGTATAACGAAAATAGGAAGGAGCGAAACCAATGCCAATGGTCGAGAGAGTACCTTCCTGTAGCAGGCTACGGAAAACACAGACATACATAGATAGACAACGCATTCACTGTGTTGCCCAGTTGACACGATAAGTCAGCACGTCCGCCCTATTGTGAGTGGTAAAAGTGTCATTTAAACTAATACAGGTAGACGTGGAACCCGGATTTTCTGATAAAAAAACAATAACGTTTACATACAACAGATTTTGGCGAATCATTTACATGCAATTATTTATATCCATTTATACACTAAATGTGTGCATATCCCATGGTCTTAGAGTTGGTGGGCGGGGCTCTGTGAGTTGGCGATCGTGGCTCTCTGTCTTGCGTCCGCTCTCTGTCTACTTGCCCTTAGTTAGAGTTGGCGGGCGGACTTTGGCAGGCGTGGCTCTCTGTCTTGCGTGCGCTCTCTGTCTTGCTTACCCTTAGTTAGAGTTGGCGGGTGGCTCTCTGTCTTGCGTGCGGTGTAAAGTGAACATGGCTCAGAGGTGCATGTGGACTTTTGCACAGACGAAAGCGACTGAGGCTGTGTTTGGTGAGTTGTGTGCCTTAAGAGCAACGCTGGACTCGGGAGGATGGTTACAGTTGCCGTGTGTGGCTCTGTCATGTGTATCCCATGACACGGTCGGAGGGTTAGAGTTGGCAGGCGAGCCTCTGTGGAGCGCATCCCATGGTCTTAGAGTTGGCGGGTGGGGCTCTGTCTTGCTTGCGCTCACTGTCTTGCGTGCCCTCAGTTTCTTGCTTGCGCTCAGTGTCTTGCGTGCCCTTAGTGAATTATATATATAGATAACTTCTCCCCACCATCCCTTCTAATTTATAACCTCAGGCAATTAGGTATAGTAAAAGACAAGCAGAAGTTAAGTTACACTTTAAATGTTGTATTATTGATAATATTTATAAATAATAACAATATGCAAAGTACATTTAAATATTGGCAACCATACAACCTGATAAATGGCGATGTGTAGCTTCAGGGGGCACACAGACTTGTTAGTTACTTAAAAATGTCTCTAGTTAAGGCATCATTGGTGGTCAGCTTTCTTCAGAACAGGCTGCATGCCTGTCTCAATATGGCTGCCAAGCTGTGCTCTTCATTGTGTTGTCCTTTTCAGTTCATGGTGTGAGATGGCCTTTCATCGGTTTGGTGAAAGAGAGAGCGAAGTAAAGCAAGCAAATTTATAGGTTTTCTGTCCAACCCCTAGAGCCAATAGGGCATTGTGGTACTTAAAGGCTTCTGATACAAGCCAATTCCAAACAGCCATACTTCAAACCAATGGGGGGATAGAACACCTTCACACCTGCCCTCCAAACCACATGTTAAGGTAAAGCTTGGCAGTTAGGCAGCCTGGCTTTACTGTGGGGGATGAGAGAGAGACTTTAGCAGAGAAACACTTACCAAACTGCTTTGAGGCACTTGCCCCCCGATCCTGCCGTAAAAGTACCTTTAAAAGGGAGGAAGGGGTTGTTAAACCATCAAACCATTGCTGTTATTATCAATAATGTAACACTAATATTACATTGCTTTGTCTAAGTTACAAATAAAGACATGCAAAATATTTATCAACTTGTATGCAAAATTTCACATCACAACAACTCCCCATTTTACCAGTGAAGGAGTTTTAGACCAAGAACAATTCGGTTTTTCTGTGCACTCCCCAGTACTCATCAGATTTCACTCCTTGTGACTTCGCTTTGTTCCCAAAGTTAAGATTGAGATTGAAGTGAAGAAGATTTGCTAACATGGAAGAAAATCATAAAGAGAAGAAAAAAAACAAAACACTGGAGGATCTAGTTATGGTAACAAACGTTGAGTACAGGAATGGGTGAAAAGTGCTGGGGTGAGTGTATCAAGGACAGCATTTTGAAGATTAACTAAAAGAAAGTTCTTGTAAGTTGTATAATTTTTTTTTACCAATTTTTGGGTCCCCTTTGTAAAATTAACTTGAAATCAGTTGTGTTCATCTGTAAAGTTAACTGGAGATGCTTAATTATCTAAGTGTGTATGAAGGTGTATGTGTGAGTGATGTTGCTTTACAACATGCATTGTGTCTGTGCTAGGGCTGAAAAGTAATTAAAAAAAGATGGTATGGATTTCAGTACTTTAAAGATCAGCATATTTAAAACATCTCACAAATACTTTCATCCTTGGATGTGTCTCAGACATTGCCAGAATGACGGTGATGGTGGACGAGCATTATTAGTGGCTTAACAGCATTTCCCTCCTTATCACCGTATGGCAAACCTGTGCACAAATAGTGTACGGTCACTCTGCACTTGAAATGAACATTTTCTATACAAAACGTTAACACAAGACAATAGAGACACAGAAGGTGTAACATGACAGCTGCCTGTGCAACTGCAGAACAGCAAATAACTGTAGCAGGGAGCATGGTGGTATAGTAGTTCGCTCTACTACCTCACAGCTCTAGGACAGTTGTTCAGAGCCTGGGCCATTGATCACTTGTGTGTGCTTTGCTTGTCTCTCTTAATTTTGTTATTTTTTTAATCTGAGCCTTGCAGTTTTCTCTCTGATTAGGTTAATAACAGATCCTATACTTATCCTGACACAAATGAATCCTAGTGTGCCCTGCGATGGACTTGTGCCCATCCTGGTTTGGTTCCTGTTTTGCACCTGATGCTCGGCTTATCAGTAGTAGCAGTAGCAGCAATGGTAGTCATATTATAATGAGTATACAAGGCAGTGAAATTCTTAATTACCCCAAAAAACTTGCAACATGCTGCCGTTCTTGGGTGCCATAATAAACTAGATCATTAAAATACAGAACTTCACTTTATTTATAATCTGCAGATGGAATATATGAGCTTGAAGATTGATGGGTTAAGCTGATATGCAAGTTAGTCTAAGCTGTCCTGGTATGACTGAGTGTTCCCTGTGTGGACTGTTACTCCTGCCTTGCCCTCAATACTGCCAGGACTGGCCTTGGTTTGCAGCAAATCTCTATCAACCATTCCTTTAATTTCCCTATACATTTAAGCTGATTTGTATTGTTAAATCTGAGCTCATCTACAGGGAAAAGCACAACATAAGAATGAAGTGAATTCAGCCCAAAGCAGATGGATGTCAGTGTTGACGCGACTTTAAGATGACTCATCAATTATGGCGTTACACTGTAACATGCAAATTAGCTCTTGGAAAGTTGGCTCTCTGACTGCTAAAAGCACAGCAGTCTACACCGTTTTACTCAATCTCTCAAGCACAGATTTTATGTGCCAGATGGTAAAAATAAACAAATTCATCAGCTTGAGGAAATTGTTTTATTAAACTTTACTTTTATTGCTATTTTCACATTTACGCTTGTGTCATCTTAAAAACCACACTCTACCACTGTGTGCTATTTCCATATCAAACAAATCAATTTCTTTTTGAACAGTGCTCTTCACTGATTTAAGGGGCAGAGCATCTGCATAGACTTACAAACTACAGGGAGGCACATGTGCCCTGGTTTTAGTTGTCAGGTGTAGCTAGTGGGAAGTCCCCATGCATGCTTTGTTTTATTTGTTAGTTCCATTGAGTGTGTACTGGAAAGAAAAAATGCAATCTGTAGAACAGCGTGTTTAAACTGTGAAACTGTATGTATGACTCCTTCAAGTTGACATGTGTGGGATTTGTAGAAAAACATCCTCTGGCATCTGCTCCTGCGGAATGCACAGTTTAGTGACTGGCAAAAAAGTGGCATATTGCTGGTTCTGTGAGCAGGGCAGCAAACACAAGAAATCCTTCTGTCCATGCTAACAGTCAGCAACCTCGGGGGTTTGGGTACGGCAGAAGATATCCCAAGTCAATATGGCAGATATCACAAGACACACAAAAGGCCATGTTAGCGTGAACTCTGTGATGTGTGGACTATGTTTTGTGTGTCACATTGTATTGGATCAATACTAAAATTTTGACTTCGGTACTCATACCAGGCTTCACACCTCAGAACCAGATATTTAAACCCACCAGGTGCTTCATCACCCTTGCCCTCACACAATATGGCACATGGCTCTGCTGCCCTCTGCTAGGTCAGGGTCAGAGGCACTCCCAACTGCTACACAATCCCATCAGTTCTGCCAGGGTCCGCCAAGGCTCCCTGTCAGCCATGCTCACAGGCCTCAGAAACAGAGAGACACGCAGTAATGTGCTCCTCATAGTGTTGGATATGCAACTCCTCTTCAGTCTGTGGCATCCTGTCTGGACCCCTCAGAGTTGACAAGTGCCCTGTTATTCAAATGCTATATTGAATGGGTTTGGGTCCCCTAAGGAGTTTCAAGTGTGTTGATATTGACATATTATTGAGGTGTCAATCTTTTGAGATTTGACCGTGTTAATATACAATTATTGCTGCCTGTGTGTCAGAGCACAAGGTGCACGGAAAATCTACTCCAAGTCCTGGAAGTAAGATTACAAAATTTCACATGATGCTGGTATAAAAACATTTTAAGATTGTGTAATTCTGGGCTTTTTTTTAGCACCTGTATACCGCCCAACACTATTGTCATCTGGTAAATAAGTAAACCATTTATTTAAATACGTAAATACACAAATTATAGTAAAACACAATGTAAAACCCAACAAATTTCAACAATTAACATAAATAAATCAACACAATATAAAGTCCATTAATATTGTCATTAAGGTTTGGTCAAATGACAATGGAGGAGAGGAAAACAAAAACTACAGAAAACAGCATTAATCAAGAAAATAAACCTCTAGGCGCTCAACAGTTGGTTATATAAGAAAAATCAATAGTTAAGATCAGACAAAGTCACAGCTCTGATGACCAAAGCCAACTGGCTGCCCATCCCCTCTCCTGTGCAATCCACAATATCACAAGTACTAGCATAGTAAAGTGGCAGTTTATTAAAACAGGCCTAATGGTACAATGGTAAGTCCATCTGTTTCGATCACATCGTGCATTTAAAACCTCAGTTTACAGGATATTCATTACATACCGTTAGACATCCTGCCCTGTTGTAGATGCCAAGTGTACAGATGAATGCTGCATAGTTTTATTATTCTACACTGGCCACTGGCCTTTGTTCATTTGACATTCCTGCCCTCTTGTGGACACTAGACGACATTACACTCGGGCAAAGGCACAGACGCTGTATGGACATCTCATCCCTTATACAGTAGAGTCTCGCTTATCCGACATAAATGGGCCGGCAGAACGTCGGATAAGCGAAAATGTTGGATAATGGCAGGTATTAAGAAAAAGCCTATTAAACGTCAAACTATGTTATAATTTTACACATTATGAACCTAATAAGCATGTTCTACAACAAAACAACAGAATAAATTAACTGAAAAATGAACTTACAGAATTGTCTGGAGTTAAATACAGTATGTACTGTACTTAAAAAGTTCAGTCCTGTGACGATTTAAAGGCATGTTTGATCGTAGTCTGCTTTCCTGACGAGTGCCGTTTCTTCGCTGTCAAGTCTCGCCATCTTTGCAGCATCATTATGTCATTTCCTGTAGCTTCTTCTTGTTGCTCAATGTAATTAATTGCAGTTTCTAGAGCCTTAACTCCGTCACTCATATAGTCAACATCCGTACGAGCGTATACTGTTTACTACAGCATTGTAACTGCGTGTGTGTGCGTTTTTGCTGTGACGTGCGAGTCCCCGTCTTGCACCCAAAAACTTGAAGTTGAGTCTCAGTACTTTTAGCAGCACCAACTTTATTCAGCTTGAAACAGCAACAGCGCGGTTATTTATTTTAGCGGGAACTGCCGTTCTCCTATACACAGACACAGCAGTCAGGCAGGGTCGGGGGGAAAGGAACACTGTGCTCTGCGCATTTACAATGTTCCTTGTATCACCCATCGATGGCAGGCTCTTATAGCATGTCCGTGATCTTTTCGGATTGGCCTTTATGGCGAACTGCTACAGCGCTGGGTGACTGCGATTGCTTTGGGACGCTCTTCCGCGTGTTGTCCAGTTGGATTGAATCCCACAAGAGTTTAGAAACTCACTCACACCAGCCATGATTCTTTTCAAAGGTAATGTGCAGGTTAATTTGCTTTATTTATTTTAACTTTATATTATGTATTAATCATTTTTATATGAATAGTTTTGGGTTGTGGAATGAATCATCTGAGTTTCCATTATTTCTTATGGGGAAATTCGCATTGATATACTGTAATGAAAGTGCTTTGGACTGCGTGCACATTTCCAGAACGAATTATGCTTGCAAACCGAGGTTCCACTGTAATTAGCTGCGGCAGAGTCGTTAGCAACAAAAAATAGACTACGCTCACGCTCGCAACTTGCAGTTGCTGTTGCCGATTGATGCATTTTTTTTTTTTGCGGTGGGACGTCGGATAATATGGAATGTTGGATAAGGAAAGGTAGGATAAGTGAGACTCTACTGTATGTATATATATATGTATATATACAGTACAGGCCAAAGGTTTGGACACACCTCCTCATTCAATGTGTTTTCTTTATTTTCATGACCATTTACATTGGTAGATTCTCACTGAAGGCATCAAAACTATTTGGTCAAATAGCCCTTACACAGCCTGGAGGTGTGTTTGGGGTCATTGTCCTGTTGAAAAATAAATGATTGTCCAACTAACCTAACTTCTGCACAACACAACTGCTGGTCCCAACCCCATTGATAAAGCAAGAGATTCCACTAAATAACCCTGATAAGGCACACCTGTGAAGTGAAAAACATTTCAGGTGACTACCTGTTGAAGCTCATCGAGAGAATGCCAAGAGTGTGCAAAGCAGTAATCAGAGCAAAGGGTGGCTATTTTGAAGAACCTAGAATATAAAACATGATTTCAGTTATTTTACCTTTTTTTGTTAAGTACATAACTCCACATGTGTTCATTCATAGTTTTGATGCCTTCAGTGAGAATCTACCAATGTAAATGGTCATGAAAATAAAGAAAACACATTGAATGAGGAGGTGTGTCCAAACTTTTGGCCTGTACTATATATATATATATATATATATATATATATATATATTGTAAAAGGACGAGCAGAGACAGCATGAAGTGTTGGGGTTTCCGGCCCCGTATATTCTACAGCAAAAAAACAGGTCAAAATCATAAACTTTTAGAAGTTCATAACGCGACGCCGAGTCCTGGCGCCGCGGCCATTTTATTGGGGAGGAGCCGGAAGTGGAGGAATGCTGGGAAGGTCCGTGAGGGAGGATGGGAAGGATGACGCCAGGGCAAGATGGCGGAGGAAGGGCGAAGTGCGCACTGCGGTCAAACCCGCTACGGAGGAGGGAGGTCTTTTTCCTACAAGAAGCAGAGGGAGAAAGTTAATACCCCGCCATTCCCTGCCGGCGAATGTTTTCCCAGATGCTTTCGAATCCGTCCGCGATCTCCTACTCGCGGCGTGCGTGACACGATCCCCCTTAGCCCAGGACCGCCAGGTCGGGCGGACCTAACCGAGAGGTCGTGAATACGGAGAGGGCATCGGCATTGGCCTGAAGGGTACCCCCCGATAAGTGACAGTGAACTTATACGGCTGTAGGTCCAGAAACCACCTAGTGACCCGGATTCGACTCTTTGTGTAGGGACATCCACTGAAGCGCAGCGTGATCTGTCACCAGAGTGAATTCGCACCCAGTAGGTAATAACGGAGGTGGGTCACTGCCCACTTAATGGCCAAGGCCTCCCTCTCCACCGCCGCATACCGAGTCTCCCCGTCCATCAGTTTCCGGCTAAGGTACATCACAGGCTGTTCAACACCATCAACGCTTTGGCTCAGCACGGCACCCAGGCCTGTGTCCGGCGCCGGTCTGGAGGATAAACGGGAGCCCAAAATCGGCGTCCGCAATACAGGTGCCGACGTTAGGGCCTTTTTAAGTCACTGAACGCGTGTTCTGCCTTGTCGGTCCACACTACGATAGGGGCGCCTTTTGTCAGGTTAGTCAAGGGTGCTCTTCGAGAAGCGGGAACAAACCGCGGTAGTACCCGCAAGCCCCAAGAAAGCCTGCACCTGCTTCTTGGTATTCGGACGGGGCCATTCTAAGATGTCTTTAACTTTGGAGTCCTGTGGCCGCACCTGTCCTTGTCCCACGAGGTAGCCTAAATACTTGGCCTCCTTTAAGCCAAAGAAACATTTTTGGGGGTTTATGCGGAGGCCGGCTTTAGCCAGTGTTCTGAGGACAGCTGCAACCTGCAATAGATGTTCCTCCCAGGTGCCGGAATAGATGACGACGTCATCCAGGTAGGCGGCACTATAGGATTGGTGGGGCTTCAGCACTCTGTCCACCAGATGTTGGAAGGTGGCGGGCCCGTGCAGCCCAAATGGGAGGACCTTGTATTGCCAGTGCCCGCTAGGGGTGCTAAAGGCTGTTTTTCTTTGCGGATGCCGCTAAGGGAATTTGCCAATACCCTTTGTCATGTCAAGGGTGGTCAATACCGAGCCGTGCCCAGCCGCTCCAGAAGGTCGCCAATGCGGGCATCGGGTAGGCATCGAACTTGGAGACCTGATTCAGACGTCTAAAGTCGTTACAGAACCTCCAGGAGCCGTCCGGCTTGGAGACGAGGACAACAGGGCTGGACCAGGGACTATGGCTCTCTCAATTATGTCCATGTCCAACATACGTTGCACCTCCAGTTCAACCTCTGCGCGTTTTGCCTCCGGGAGCCTATAGGGCCTCTCCGGACATTACCCCGGGTCCGTGAACTATATCGTGGGCAATCAGCGAGGTCCGCCGGGTGATTCGCTACCACTCGGGATGGCTCGGAGTGTCTGGATTAACTCCTGCCGCTGCTTGGGTGTCAGCTCTTTGCCGAGGTTAAGGGCAGTCGTGCTTGAGAAAAGGGAGAGTGACCTATGGGAGCTGGGCAGCTCCTCCCTATCCTTCCAAGGTTTCAACAGGTTAACATGATAGATCCTCTCACTTGGTCGACGATTGGGTTGTTTCACCAAATAGTCGACGCAGTCCTTTCTCTCCTTAACCTCGTAAGGCCCTTGCCAGTGAGCGAGCAGCTTAGAGTGGGAGGTAGGGATGAGAACCATAACCCGGTCCCCTGGGCGGAACTCCCAGAGGAAGGAGTTGCGGTTGTAACACCGGGCCTGCGCTGCTTGCGCACGAGTCACGTGTTCTTTTAGGAGGGGCCTGATTTTTATGAGTCGATCGCGCAGTTGCGCTACGTACTCTAAAATATTGGAGGAGGGAAGGGCCTCAGCCTCCCAGCCCTCTTTTAGGATGTCGAGGATTCCTCGGGTTGTCGCCATATAACAATTCAAACGGGAGAAGCCCGTAGAGGCCTGGAGGTACCTCCCGATAGGCAAAAGCACGAGCGGGAGGAGCTGGTCCCAGTTCCTGCCGTCCGCTGACCACCTTGGAGCATCTGTTTAAGCGCCTGATTAAAACGTTCCACCAACCCGTCCGTTTGCGGGTGATAGACAGACGCTTTCAGGTGCTTTATCTGCAGTAATTTGGCTACCTCCCTGAACGTATCCAAGTAAAGGGCGTACCCTGGTCCGTGAGGACTTCTTTGGGTATGCCTACTCGGGAAAACACGTTAACCAATTCCCGTGCGATGCTTTTAGAATTAGCGGAGCACAGGGGAACCGCCTCTGGGTACCGGGTAGCATAATCCACCATGACTAGTATATACTTGTGGCCACGGTTTGAGGGCTCTAAGGGTCCTACCAAGTCGACCCCTATTCTTTCAAAGGGGACATCGATGAGGGGTATAGGGACGAGAGGAGCACGGTCCTTTCTAGGAATCTGGCAGATCTGGCACTCCAGACAGGACTGACAGAAACGCCGGACCTCCTCATTGATCCCCGGCCAGTAAAACCGGAGCTTAATCCTCTCCAGTGTTTTTTCGGCCCCGAGGTGGGCGCCTAGGAGGTGAGCGCGCCAACTCGCATACCTCCCGCCGGAAGGTACGCTGAATTAGCAGCAACTTCCGCACCTCGCCTCATGGGTTGCCACCGTACAACAGATCGTTCTCAAGGACAAAGAAGGGCTCACGCGGTGTGGAACCGTCTGCTTGTGTGCTGTTAGGCAGAACGACAGCATTCCGGGCGGTAGGAGTCATCATTCCACTGCTCCCTCTTAAAGGAGGCAGGCGTGGACCGGAACTGATGGTCCAGGCCGCCGAGAGGGTCTTGTGGCCTGGGCCCGGGAAGAGTTCCCTGGCTAGTCCCTTCCCCGGCGGAATCTTCCGGTCGGGTCCGTAACCGCGGAAAGGTCCCCCGAGGCACCAGCGCCATTAGGGCCTGCCCTTGTGCACGGCGTGGAGACCGCGGGAGGGGTGCCACTGCCCCTCATAACAAGATCCAACAAGGCCCCGGGAGCGGTGGATGTCTTACCGCTGATCCTTTTAGACCAGTCTTGTCCCAAAATCACTGGGAAGGGGGGTTCCGGCAGCACCGCGACCGTCATTTGAGTTGGTTCCCCCCTCCAGGTGAGATAACAGCGAGAGGAACGATATGACCTAGTCCCCCCATGCACACAAGTGACCAACAAGCGTTGGCTTATCCACTGTCGCGGTAAGACAAAACGGCGAGCTACAATGGTAATGTTGCTGCCGGAGTCAAACAAAGCCACCACGGCGTGCCCATTTAACAATACCACTCCCGTGTTCGGACTCGCCAAGGGATGCGGCGGGGTACAGTACCTCTCCGACGACGTCCAGGTGCAATCCATGGGTTCTGGAGCGATGTTGTGGGGGCAGGTTGGCAGCAGGTGGCCGGTCTCGCCACACTTGTAACAGCGCGGCGGGCCCGGCTTCTCTCTGGTTCTCGGCGGTGCTTCTGCAGCACGTCGAGAGGGCTCGGGTGGCCGCCCCCCTGTCGGTTCCCCGAGCAGGCCTTTCTGACCCGCCGAGTCGGAGGACCGCCAGTTGACGCTCCAGGACGTCCAGGAGGCCTGGCATATCCTTATAGGCGTGTCCCCGGACCTGCTGGGCGAGGGAACTGGGCAGCGAGTTGACCAGGCCTTCACAGGCCACCTGCTCCACCACTCTCCGAGCTTGGGGTCCTTCTGGTCGTAGCCAGCGCCCCATCTTACCCCAGAACTCGAACGCCTGGGCGCGGGCAGGCTTTTCGGGGTCAAAGACCCAGTTCCGCCATTCAGCCGCCTGCTGGCCCGGGTGATGCCGTAGCGCGCCAGTATTTCAGGTTTGAGGAGGTCATAATTGGCGGCCTCCTCCTCAGGGAGGTCATAATAGGCCCGCAGCGCGGGTCCCTTCAGATAGGGCGCCAATATGGACGCCCACTCGGCCCGCTGCCACTCGTTCCTGGTGGCCGTCCGTTCGAAAACGCCTAGGTAGGCCTCGATGTCTTCAGAAGCACTCATCGGGACCAAAGGAGGAGGCGTCTGCTTGGGCGGGTCTGGCCTTACCCGCTGGGCCTCTGTCAACCTGGCCTTCGTGGCTTCCAGCTCCATTGTGGTGGCGGCTTGCGCCTGCTGCAGTGCCTGGAGCCAGGCGTCCATGTTTTGCAGCACGGTGTTCAGGTCCTGTCCCTCCGTCATATTTCCGGGATTTCTGTATCCTGCCGACTACGCCAGATGTAAAAGGACGAGCAGAGACAGCATGAAGTGTTGGGGTTTCCGGCCCCGTATATTCTACAGCAAAAAAACAGGTCAAAATCATAAACTTTTAGAAGTTCATAACTTCAGGGCAAGATGGCGGAGGAAGGGCGGAAGTGCCGCACTGCGGTCAAACCCGGCTACGGAGGAGGGAGGTCTTTTTCCTACAAGGAAGCAGAGGGAGAAAGTTAATACCCCGCCATTCCCTGCCAGCGAATGTTTTCCCAGATGCTTTCGAATCCGTCCGCGGTCTCCTACTCGCGCGTGCGTGACAATATATATATATATATATATACGAACCATGCGAACGGTAATAAAATAATTTTAAAAAATTTGCAATCTCTTGCCCTATGTGTACCTTCAGCTCCTTTCCTCTGTATTCACGTATGTCTGTACCTTTCTTCACCAGTGTTTCCTCTCTCATGCAAATTCCCATAAAGCCTGCATCTCAGACTGTCATTATTTCACTTTTCTCAAATCTCATACAGTTTTATACTTTCAGTCTTTACAGGCAACTCTCTCAACATGCATCTTACTCCTTTACCAACATCTCTTCACCAGCACTCCCTCTCTGGAACACATTCCCATCACACTTGCTTCTCAGACTTTGCCATTATCTTCAAAGCACCTTGCTCATGTCCTGTCCTGTTTTTTGACTCTCCTCCCATGCCATTTGTTCTCCTCGTGTAGCTCACACGTGCACTTTCTCTTCTGTTGCACCAGAAGTCTAGCTGACCAGTTATACCAAAGCCAAACCGACCAATCACAACGCTCAGAGGGAGTGGGTACACAGACTTTTTGTGTTTTATTAAAGAGTAGATAGAGATGTGTTGAACAGTATAACAAAAAGCAGATTAAATCATCAATGGAATCCACTCAGTAAAGTGCAGAAAACTAAAAGCCAGAAGAGATAATGTTCTACACATGTGAACACTTGACACACAAATAAGTCAACACAGATTTTCTGAGGGCTACTGGTCTACAGCAAGGATTTTCCTCAGAGCCATAAGCCTTTCTCATTGTTTGGCACTTAGAGACTCTAAGTGATTTTCTGTCCTCGGCAGCATGGGGCACAAAGCAGGAACCAGCTTTGAATAGGATGCCATCAGGATTTCAAGAAGCACACTGCATTAATATCTAAATTAACAAAGTAGACTTTAGTTTGTTACAAAAAATATCATTATCAGAGGTAGATTTACCACAGGAGGAACATAGAAAAGATATGTATTATAATAAACCCAGTGGGAAGTTGTGGGGATCATGCCATCTATCATGTCCTCTGCCGTTGTCTGCCCACCTGTGCCCTGCTGCTGTCTCAGTTTTCCATATTTTCTTCTATGCGACACCACAAGCCATCATCTGCCACATCACCTGCCTGCATTTTAATGTCATCGGCTCCATATCTCACCTCACTTGGGCACAAAGTCCACACCAAATGCCTCACTGTCTCATATTCCGTAAGTAGATACAAACCACAAGCTTGAAGGATACCTGCCAGTGGCCACAGACCCAGGCTAATGGACTTTACCAGTGGAGAAGCACCTGTGAAATGCGTTCACTCTTTCATACTATGCACCAGCTCCTTTCATGACTGGGTGCTAAACCCACTGATTCTGCTACATTAGATTACTTTTCTCCCCTTCTATCATATGTCTAATCTGCATTTTACTTTCTAAAGATATTGCTAAATGATGTCTTGATATAAGGGGAAAATTATATTTATTAGTTTATAAAATATTGATATAACTACAGTGCAAATGAAGTAACTCAGCAACTGAGCAGAATTACTCTTCTACAGTACACACCCCATCAATGACAGACAATGACAATTCAGTGCAAGGTAGTTGCACAATGACAGCGCAATAGCAGACTGGTATTTGATTTTGCACATGTGCCATAGTGCATTCAATCCTAACTTCATTCATTCAAGGAGGAATAATTAAGCAAGGTATTAATGTATGTTCAAAATAAAGTGGCAGAGCAGATAGCACTTTCAACTCACTGCATCTAGACCAATGTTTTGCATGGATTTTACACATTTTTTGTGCATAACTGTTTTTTCTCCATGGTTTTGAGTTTCCTCCCAAAGTCAGAAGACATGTCTAGTTGGTTTATGACTCTAAAATGTGTCTTACATAACCTTGCACCCAATACTGCAAGGACGAGACCCTTGGCTTACAGGAAAAACAAATTACTTTAGACAGTAACACTGTAAACTTTCCTGTGGCTTTTTTACATCATCACGGAACAGTGGCAGCAGTAGGTGGCAGAGCAACCCAGAACACTTAAAAAGAGAACACAGAACTCTTAAAAGGTCTGTAGGATAAAAAGGACTTGACCCATCATAAAGAACACTCACACAAACATTTTCTTTGTGACTGAAGCTTTGCCACCTGAAGCCCAAGTCTAAAGATAGTTCACTATTAGAGGTGTACTTGTCGATGTCACAATTGGGATGGAACAGAAGTCACTTTTTTAGAGTTTTCTGGGTATTTTCTTAGTGAGTTCTGCAAACTCTGCTCATTTGTTTTATTCCAAGACACCCTCATTAGCCACAGGATACAGAAAATGGATGGATGCATAAATGAAGACAAATCACTCTGTTACTTGTCTCTTTACATTTATACACTTCAACATACTTAAGCATTAGCAGGTATTCACCAGTGGGACATTTCTAAACTGTTTTCAAGTTTGTGCTTTCAGATAGATGAAATTAATCACCAGCAGAGTGCCTGCTGCTGACAAACTGGAACAATGAGAAAAATGGCTGTCACTCGGTGACTAATGTGCTCCTTCGAATCAAAGGAAAAGACAGAATGAAAGAAAAAGCATTGAGATGCCGGGCCTCGCCTGCACTGTTCAAAGTGAGCACTACTCCGTGCGTTGGACTCAGCAAAGAGACGCTCCTCTTTCCGTTGTCGGTTTCTTTTTATCTTGCACAGCTCACAGTTCATTTTTTTTCCTTCTCATGAGCCCACTGACCAAATGCGTCGGGCAGATGTGGACGAAAGAGCTTACCTGTAATGCCAGCTGGATTTCTACTCATTTCTACTCCTTTTGGGAACCTGGCCAAGAAGGCCTTTGCTTTGAATTGTAAATGAATTTGTCCTTTTCCTGCTGACACGTTTGATCGTGCTGTTGCTTATTTCTTTACAATTTTTTTGCACGATGTAAACTAGTTTTTCTCTTCACTGTAAATAATTGAATGGACCTTAAGCTAAGTGCGTAAAAGGCTTCTTGCTTCTCAGATTAACGTTTGCACACACAAGGTTTGGCCACATGCACTGCTGAAGGAAATGAGAAAAATACAAATACTCAATTAGACAAACCCCACATAAATCAACATAGACCTCGGAACCCCACGTTATCACTGGGTGATTCTGTCTCTCTTTGATTATTATCAAGTCTCACACATACACAAAATTTCAGGTCTTTTCTTCCTTGCTATTTACTTGGCTAAAGTACGGCAACATCTATTCCTGCCAGTTAAAGTGTAAAGAAGTTAGTTTTGGTAAATTCAAGTCCTTTGAGTATCTTGCCGTTGTTATTCATGGAGATTCTCACGTTCTAGTTTTAATCCGTGTATAGACATCCTAAATTTAACATGTCTTTCTTTGAGAAATTCTCAGACTTAATGTCAATTTTAATTACGAACTATGACACACTCTTAATAGTCGGCCACTTTAACTTTCATATCGATAATCAGTGTGACCTAAAAGTAAAGGAATTCATGAACCTCCTGGACTCTTTTGATTTGAGACAGCTTGTTAATCAGCCTACACATAAAGCAGGTCATACGTTAGACTTAGTGATTACTAAAGGACTAAAGTTGATTAAAGCAGATCATTGATATTGGTCTATTAGACCATATTCTTCTACTATTTAATATAGAAATAATGATAGAAAACACTCATGAGAAGCATATTGTTAAAAAACGCTTCTTTGACTCATCAGCAGCTTTAAAACTTACAAACATTCTAAGCAATCAGTCCGTTTATAGTGCCAACTATAATAGCGAGGATAATGTAAATAGTAAGGTGGAAAATTTTAATTCTAAAGTGAGAGCTGCTGTTGACATAGTTGCACCTAAAAAGACAGTTAAAAATCTTCTAGCATTGTTATACCATGGAAGACCCAAAGAGTGTCTGATTTAAAAAGAACATGTCGTAGAGCTGAGCGTAAATGGGGGAAAATTAAACTAACTATCCGCTATGAGATATTGAAGGTTAAAATAACAGAATACAATAACACAGTCCGTCTTGAGAGGCGCTGCTATTTCTCTAAGATTATAAATAACAATGCTAGTAATCCCAGAGTCTTATTTTCTACAATTGATCGTCTGCTAAACCCAGGTAACTCAAAGGAATGCCTCCAAATACTTCCAGTGAAACCTGTGAGGCTATTGCTGTATTTTTCAATCAAAAAATTAATGATATTAGAAATAACATAGTATATCTCCCCAACACTGGATCCTCCTAAACCCCAGTACTCCGTTATAAACAAATTAAATTTTTCACCAGGATAGATTTACCTGATTTACATAAATAATCTCTCAACTGAAACCTCCACCTGCGCCCTTGACCCAATACCAACAAGGTTTTTCAAAGAAGTATCAGGCGTGCTAATTGATAATATTCTTGACATAGTAAATTCGTCATTAAATACGGGGTCTTCCCAGACTGTCTTAAGACTGCTGTAGTTAAACCCCTACTCAAGAAAAATAATCTTGACCCTCTGCTTTTGAAAATTTTAGACCCATCTCTAACCTGCCCTTCTTAAGTAAAATTATGAGAAGGCAGTCATTATGCAGTTAAATGACCACCTCAATAAACATGCTATTCTTGATAAATTTCAGTCAGGTTTTAGAACAAATCACAGCACAGAAACTGCACTCGTTAAAGTAGTAAATGACTTGCGGGTAAATGCAGACAGAGGCCATTTATCTGTTCTCATCCTCTTAGATCTGAGTGCTGCATTTGACACCATTGATCACAATATTCTTAGAAATCGCCTTAGTCAATGGGTGGGCCTCTCTGGCAGTGTCTTAAATTGGTTTGAATCCTACCTGGCAGGAGAAAATTCTTTGTTAGTTGTGGGAATCAAATCTCAGAGACACATGATATCCATTATGGTGTTCCACAAGGCTCTATCCTGGGTCCGCTGCTCTTCTCAATCTATATGCTTCCGTTAGGTCAGATTATCTCAGGGCACAACGTGAGCTACCACAGCTATGCTGATGACACACAGCTGTACTTATCAATAGCACCTGATGACCCAGACTCTTTCGATTCACTAACACAATGTCTTACTTGTATTTCTGAATGGATGAATAGTAATTTTCTCAAGCTAAATAAAGAGAAAACTGAAATTTTAGTGATTGGCAATAATGGATTCAATGAGGTTATCAGAAATAAACTTGATGCATTAGGATTAAAAGTCAAGACGGAAGTAAAAAACTTAGGTGTAACTGTTGACGGTAACCTGAATTTTAAATCGCATATTCATCAGACCACTAGGACAGCATTTTTTCACTTAAGAAACATAGCAAAAGTTAGACCTCTTATATCATTGAAAGATGCTGAGAAATTAATTCACGCTTTTGTTTTCAGTCGACTAGATTACTGTAACGCACTCCTCTCAGGACTACCCAAAAAGACATAAATTTTGCAACAAGTGCAGAATGCAGCTGCTAGAATCCTAACTAGGAAAAGAAAATCCGAACACATTTCTCCAGTTTTGATGTCACTACACTGGTTACCTGTGTCATTCAGGATTGACTTTAAAATTCTGCTTATGGTTTATAAAGCCTTAAATAATCTCGCTCCCTCTTATATATCGGAATGTCTGACACCTTATATTCCAAATCGTAACCTCAGATCCTCAAATGAGAAAGAAGTGGTGAGGCGGCCTTCTGCTGCTATGCACCTAAAATCTGGAATAGCCTGCCGATAGGAATTTGCCAGGCTAATACAGTAGAGCACTTTAAAACACTGCTGAAAACACATTACTTTAACATGGCCTTCTCATAACTTCACTTTAATTTAATCCTGATACTCTGTATGTTCAATTCATTATAATAACTATTCATGGTGGCTCTAAAATCCGTACTAACCCCTACTCTCTCTTCTGTTTCTTTTTCCGGTTTCTTTGTGGTGGAGGCCTGCGCCACCACCACCTACTCAAAGCATCATGATGCTCCAACATTGATGGACTAAAAGCCAGAAGTCTACGTGACCATCATCATCAAGTCCTTCCGTGAGAACCCTAAATCCAAAGAGGACTGTTTCATTTATGTTAGGTAGAATGCCCAGAGGGGACTGGGTGGTCTCGTGGCCTGGAATCCCTATAGATTTTATTTTTTTCTCCAGCCGTCTGGAGTTTTTTGTTTTTTCTGTCCTCCCTGGCCATCGGACCTTACTCTTATTCTATGTTAATTAATGTTGACTTATTTTATTTTCTTACTGTGTCTTTTATTTTTCTATTCTTCATTATGTAAAGCACTTTGAGCTATATTTTTTGTATCAAAATGTGCTATATAAATAAATGTTGTTGTTGTTGTAATTGAAGTGAAAACCACCCAAAATCAAGTATTCGCTGCACATTTTTTGCTCTCAATCATTACTTTTTTTCTCTCTTCTTAGCTATTCAAAACAGCCAGAAATCTACATTAACAAGGTTAGAAAGATACATTTTTACTGCCCACAAGAGAGAAAATTGTTTTTAAATGGTTTTTAAACAAATCTGAAGGGTCAGGTTTGTCCATCTGCGGTCTTAACCAGATAGAAGGTAAACAAACAGTACAAGAAGCCTCCCATGAAGCTTTAGTTTTTAGTTTATGGTGTGTGCTAATCATTCTGGAAGTAACTATCTAAGCATATTTTAGCAAGCAACTATGTGTTTTGCACGTTTTTGTATTAGGCTGGATAAATGACATGTCGATTATGCGACTCGAGTAACAGAAGCTTATTTTCTTTTATTCATGAATGCTTTCCTTATCATTTGCGTTATACAGTACATTATTGGACAGCACAGGCTTCTATTTTGACCATGACAGAGATGTATGGTAAGGCTGTTAACAGCCTTTTTTTAAAGGAAAAGAAGATTTTCTTTGCAATTGTAGACAATTTTTTGCACATCTCACAATATGATTAATGTTTACCATTTTGGACATGATTTCTAACAACTAATAGACTCTTATTTCATGATTGTCAGGGCAAATTATAAAATTAATATATCTATACTAATAAAAGGCAAAGCCCTCACTCACTCACTCACTCACTGACTGACTGACTCACCACTAATTCTCCAACTTCCCGTGTAGGTAGAAGGCTGAAATTTGGCAGGCTCATTCCTTACAGCTTACTTACAAAAGCTGGGTAGATTTCATTTTGAAATTCTACGCGTAATGGTCATAACTGGAAGCTATTTTTCTGCATATGCTGTAATGGAGTTGAGCTCGAAAGCCGTGGGGGCGGAGTTTCGCGTGACATCATCACGCCTCCCACGTAATCACGTGAACTGACTGTCAACGCACTACGTAGAAAACCAGGAAGAGCTCCAAAACGCGCTGAAGAAAAGATGCATTATATAATTGAGAAGGCAGCGAAACAATAAGAAGCGAGCAAGTGACATATACCCATATTCATGAGTGCTGCTACTTCAGAAACAAAGCACGGTGTAAACCTAAAGTTTAAATTAAGTTCATAGACATGCTGCCGCTGGCGTTTGACATGCCCACGGGTAATGCGGGATACAAGTTTAATGAGAGGACGCAGGATATAAACGAGAGTTCTGATCACTTTGTAACTAAGTTAAAATTGCACGTGAACGGCTGTATTTATGCAAATTCCGAGAGACTGTGTTTGTGGGGGATTGACAGTTAAGGCGGGGGGGGAAGTCACGCCATCATCTCCCCTCCCATTCACCTAATTTCGCTCTGAGCTCCACAGCCAACGCACTGCGCAGTCTTACAGAAGTGACTTTGTGACGCTGCTACCAAATACTCACAGAAAAATCCACAAGTTAATACACACGCTGTCTCTAGAGTTTCTCTACACTGAATCCTCCAGGCACTACTTACAAAAGGTTACATTGACAATCGCACAGCTGAGAAGCTTTGATGCATGTGCTCCATAACGCATTAAAAAAATAATGCATTTAATCACAGTTTCAATTACAAACAAAGGGGAACTTCTGTCAATGCATGATTTCCTGGTACACCGATTATATTGATCAGCGCTTTCCAAAACCTGAGTATATAAAGACGGCGTTGGAATATTTCGGAATATATAATGTAAGCGCTGGAATATATAAAGTCAAAACTTAAATATATAAAGTCAGCGTCAGAATATATTGTCACGCTTGGGTCACAGATTTGCACAGAGACACAGGAGGTCATAGAAACAAGAAGGATTTTTATTGAAACACTGCAAACACATGAGCTTAAACGTGCTCCATGACAAGTCAGAGATGACAGTTCCGCTAGGAGCAGAGAGAGAGAGATAAAAGCAAGCAAACAATCAATTTTCAACTGACAGGCGCTGCACAAGGCTTTTAAGTTAGCGGAGTATCGCGCGAGGTTTGCATTACGCGTTATAGCACAAGTGAGAAAGTAAAGAGCAATGTGAGGGTAGTCTGTGTTTCAGGGGTTGTGATTTGCCCAGGGGCGTCTGTATCTTCTTGGGGAGCGATCATATTGATCAGCGCTTCCCAAAACCTGAGTATATAAAGACGGCGTTGGAATATTTCGGAATATATAATGTAAGCGCTGGAATATATAAAGTCAAAACTTGAATACATAAAGTCAGCGTCGGTATATATAAAGTCAAAACTTGAATATATAAAGTCAGCGTCGGTATATATAAAGTCAAACTTGTTTCTGAATATATAAAGTCAAAAGTTCAATATATAAAGTCATCGCTGGAATATATAAAGTGAAAACCTGAATATATAAAGTCAGCGTCGGAATTTATAAACTCATTCCTGAATATATAAAGTCAAAGTCAAAATATATTGATTGAAATGACTCTGAACTGAAGTAAGTTAACAAAAACGTATTCAGAAAAATAGATTAAAAAAAACACTGTTCGGTTAATGTTTTGAAAATGATGCAGTGCCCTGCCCAGGATTGGTTCCTGCCTTGTGCACAGTGTTGGCTGGGATTGGCTGCAACAGACCCACGTGACCCTGTGGTCGGATTCAACGGGTTGGGAAATGGATGGATATTCCAGCACTGACTTTGTATATTCCGACGATGACTTTATATATTGAAGTTTTGTCTTTATGTATTCCAGCGCTTACTTTATATTGTGAGCTGGAGGGCTTCGCTATTACTTGTGGGGACAAAACTTCACTTTGGTAACTGATCATGCTCCACTTCAATGGTTATACCGACAGAAATATACAAACTCTCGCCTCATGAGATGGTTTCTGGGCTTACAACCTTACCATTTCACAGTAAAACATCGACCAGGTTCTGAACACGTCAACGCAGACGTATTATCACGACTAAATGAACCTGGTACAGAGAGTCGCTTGATTCACGGGAATGTGAATAAAGCCGAGGGGGAGGGTGTGAGCTGGAGGGCTGATCGCTCCCCAAGAAGATACAGACGCCCCTGGGCAAATCACAACCCCTGAAACACAGACTACCCTCACATTGCTCTTTACTTTCTCACTTGTGCTATAACGCGTAATGCAAACCTCGCGCGATACTCCGCTAACTTAAAAGCCTTGTGCAGCGCCTGTCAGTTGAAAATTGATTGTTTGCTTGCTTTTATCTCTCTCTCTCTGCTCCTAGCGGAACTGTCATCTCTGACTTGTCATGGAGCACGTTTAAGCTCATGTGTTTGCAGTGTTTCAATAAAAATCCTCCGCTTACATTATATATTCCGAAATATTCCAACGCCGTCTTTATATACTCAGGTTTTGGAAAGCGCTGATCAATATAATCGGTGTACCAGGAAATCATGCATTGACAGAAGTTCCCCTTTGTTTGTAATTGAAACTGTGATTAAATGCATTATTTTTTTAATGCGTTATGGAGCACATGCATCAAAGCTTCTCAGCTGTGCGATTGTCAATGTAACCTTTTGTAAGTAGTGCCTGGAGGATTCAGTGTAGAGAAACTCTAGAGACAGCGTGTGTATTAACTTGTGGATTTTTCTGTGAGTATTTGGTAGCAGCGTCACAAAGTCACTTCTGTAAGACTGCGCAGTGCGTTGGCTGTGGAGCTCAGAGCGAAATTAGGTGAATGGGAGGGGAGATGATGACGTGACTTCCCCACCCGCGTTAACTGTCAATCCCCCACAAACACAGTCTCTCGGAATTTGCATAAATACAGCCGTTCACGTGCAATTTTAACTTAGTTACAAAGTGATCAGAACTCTCGTTTATATCCTGCGTCCTCTTATTAAACTTGTATCCCGATACCGTGGGCATGTCAAACGCCAGCGGCAGCGTGTCTATGAACTTAATTTAAACTTTAGGTTTACACCGTGCTTTGTTTCTGAAGTAGCAGCATGTATTCAAGTTTTGACTTTATATATTCCAGCACTTACATTATATATTCCGAAATATTCCAACGCCGTCTTTATATACTCAGGTTTTGGGAAGTTTTCACTTTATATATTCCAGCGCTGACTTTATATATACCGACGCTGACTTTATGTATTCAAGTTTTGATTTTATATATTCCGACAGTGACTTTATATATTCAAGTTTTGACTTTATATATTCTGACGCCGACTTTATATATTCAGAAAATCAATGTATTTGCCTGTTTCGCACCCCATAGTATATGTGTGTGTGTATATATGTACACATGTATGTATATGTATATGTATATGCCAGCAACACTCATGACAATGACAAAACAATTACATTGTCAATTGTTACGTTATTATTAAAATGTTTCCTTTTCTTTTTACTTCTCCGCTGCCAAGCGCGGGTATTTTGATATATATATATATATATATATATATATATATATATATATATATATATATATATATATATATATATATATATATATATATATATATATATAGATATATATATATATAGATATGACAACAACACTCATATCAATGACAAAACAATTACATTAACAATCATGTTACGTTATTTTTAAAATTTTTCCTTTTCTTTTTCATAACTTCTTTTACACACTACTTCTCCGCTGCGAAGCGCAGGTATTCTGCTAGTTAATAATATTACAAAGAAATAGTAAAAAATGCACCACAGTCCTCACTTTCTGCACCTGGCCATTGTACTCCCAGCTACTAGACATAACCGAAAAAGGACCAGTCCACCCTTAGCAATTTGATTAGTCACAAAGATTTCTTGGTCTATTTGAATTAAATATTTTGTACTCTGGTTCAGAGAAGAAAACTGATGCATTAGAATTTTAACCATATTTCCGCCTATCCAAACCGTTAACACACAAACAACATTTTAACTGCAACAACTCCATTCTTTTAAGACTGCGGTGACATCCCACTCTCCGTTTTTTATTGCGAAACATAACCTGATGTTTAACACAATGTAGAACTCTCTAATCATGTAAGAGTTCACTGAACAACAGTGTCTTTATGTGACAGTCTGAAATACTTCATTCCAGTATCCTACGCCACCTGTTGGAAGAGTTTACACGTTTCTCCTTCAACATTGAAAGGAATTAACCAGTACACTTAAATACTGTCTGCAGATAAGTATTAACATTTTGTCAATAGAAACAGAGAACTAAAAAATATTCAATATAAACAAGTGGTATGGAATGAAAATAAAAGCATGAGAAAGCCATGAAATTAAGAAAGGCAGCGTCCTTATGGAGTGAGCGTGTTCTGCTCTGTTTTTCTGGATCATAGGCTTTATATATTTTTGAAGTCTCATTATATTCATGAAGAGTGAATAATACAATTGCAGCTTGATGCATAACTACCATTATAAATGTTTTTAACCCTAATCACTGTTAGCAACTACAGAAATGCAGGGTGCTGTCATGTAAATATCTTAATAAGTAATATGAAATTCATACCAAAAACTAGTACAAATACAAGATAAATACAAAAAGAAAAGGAAAATTAATAAATACCACAAATGCAAGAGTCAAAAGCTATTAAAACCTTCACTATGAATAGTCGAATAGAAGACCAGCACTCTGAAACAGAAAAACAAAAAGTCCAGCACCTCTATACTATACTTACATTTGTTTAAGAAACAGCAACATTAGGAATATGGCAGAAGACAGAACGAAATGCTAACTAATTCTGCAGGAAATGGGATATGGCAAGCAGGAGTCTTTTATAGGCCTCTCATATAACTATGAAACTGACTGCAGCACCTGAGACTTCTTTTTGGGGAGGTGGCAGTTACCCTGCAGATTCAAGACACAAAGGACTAGGGAAAGCAAAAAATGGCCAGTTATGAACATAACAAGCAATTTTTTCAGGACGTTTTGAACATGAAAAAGAGTTACCATGTGAAGTGCTGGTATTCTGGATGACTACTGCTCGACTCTTAAGAAAGATGTTCCTGAGGAAACTGTGCAGCAGAGAGAGACAGACAGTAAGAGTGAGAATGATCTTTGACCGAGGCTCATGAAGGTACTGATGTAGCCTATTGCTCAGTCATTACACCAGCAAACGTCCAGAGCATACAAGCAAAGAGGAAATGGCAATAACAGGATGTGCTGTTTTGTGATGTTTGATGCTTGTGTCTCCTTTGGCTGTTGTGTATCCTTTTTTCTTGTTGATGACATTGAGTATTATTGCATTGTGTTATGTCTATAGTTCTTAATACAGAACACTTAATAACACGATAGTCAAGTGGTCCTTGAGCTTCTGTCTGTCATTGCTTTGAGAGGTGACTGCATGTATACCACGATTCAGGCTAAGTAGTCCATGGGCAATTGTGTCTGTGTAAATGATTACATAAACGTAGAGGTGGTTTGGCGAAGGTGTGATTGTCACACATATATTCCTGGTAAGCAAACCACCAACTTTTTTTTTAAGAAACAAAACACAAAAACAAAACAGAAGTCGATCAAGTGAAAAACCATAGCAAATCCACTAGTATTCTCTGAAGACACTCCATGAAACACCATAATCAATCCCCACTTAATGTTGAAAGCCATGCGGTTACAGAGCCTCACCTAAAACAATTCTTACCTATAATGCAACAGTAAATAAGATAAAACATTTACTACAGGCCCAGCATGCATTAGAGTGACATTAATGAGTTCTTGACAAGCTCGGGAAACATTCTGAACAGATCCTTAAAAGATAAGTTGATTGTTCTCTTGTTTGAGACCTTATAGGTTATTGCTTTGCCACAAAGTTTTTACTGGCAGTTTGGGGATCTTCCAGGTAGTTTGGCCAAATAAGTCTTCATACAAGCATTCTTGTATAGGATATTACAACTGATTTTTCAGTATGATCCGCTCTGTACACCAAAGGGTCAAGGTATCATTGGTATCCACTACTGACAATATGAACACATGCAAAAGTGAGTGATTTGATAATACTACACAGTGTATTAGCACAGATGATGCAAGTTTTTTATTGTGTTGTGATGTTTTTTTGATTATCAGGGTTTAATATATGTATTCCTTTTATATAATTATCCAGCTAAGCATTCTGGATGACAAGGAATCACTGCTTAGGCTCACTGAAACTCTGCACTGTTCACCTGTTTATGCTCTACTTTAGCTTATGCTCAACAAATTATTTAGGTAGAGGCATTGCATTTAATGTTGTTGGGTTTATTAGGTTCTAATATTTCCAGGACTGGATTTATGTGCCAAAAGCAAACAAAGGTTACTTGTCTTTCCTTATAATCACAGACTAAAAACAAAGTACTCAAATAAAGCAGTGTGCCATCAAACTACGATAATGAAGCTAGCGATAAAACCCACAAGGTTTCCTGAATTAATGCACAGTCTTCTCTGTCTGCCAGCTTTTAATAACTCTTGAAATGCCAGACCTCCTTTAGTTTTAATTTGTCCAAGCAAGTAAAAACATCGGAAGAACGACCTTTAGTATTATTTTTTAAATGCTGTAAGACACAATTAAATACAAAAAGGTGAGAAAGTATGCGCACCATTTGTAAAGTGCAGACATAAATGATTATTATCAATTGGCTCCAGTTTTTCCCTGACAACTTTTATTTTTGTTTCTTAAAGAAATACTCCACCCAAAAATAACATTCTTTATATGTTACTTATGCCACGTAATTTGTAGTGGTATATAAGAAAAATTTTAAATCCTAAACTAGTCAAAAAGCAGGGGTAAATTACCGGTATTCGTAACCAGGAATTTGGTAACAACAAAGGGTGAAAGAAATGTCTTTTTGAATTGGACAATCAAGAAGTGCATGGCTTGACCACTGGAGAATATTATCTATTTTTAACATTAATAAAAAAAATTGTATCAAGTATAAAAATAAAAAAGTAACCACAAGATTTCATGACCCCTAACCCAAAGTCTCAAAAAGTTTAGTGGCTAAGGAGAAATTATAAAAGAAAATCAAAATGAAAAGTTTAATCTTGACACAGAACAACTGCTGCCTAAGCCTAAACACTAACCCAACAATGCTATGGCGTGGCCCATAAGGTATAGTATGTCCCTGAAAATGACACTTTTGTGATACCACAGAAACTCACCCATTAGAAGGGTTTATAGCACAATACAACTGATTGTACTGCACAATAATATACAATCACATACTACTTATATAATATTTATTATGTACACAAATGCACATTAAAATGAACAGGAAATTGAATCAAATGATTAACCATAAACACACAATGTGAAATGAGGTAAACAAGGTGCATAGACAGATTAGTACAAAAGTGACTTAATGCTGCTGTGCACGTCGACATGTACACATCTGTTGTGGTGCTTTGTGTGTGTGTGTGTATGTGTGTTCATTTCTTTCTCTTTCCCATCAAGCATATGATATAGTAGAGCAAGCAAGCTGTCAGTTATCTTCACTTTTATCAGCACTTACTCTACTCTGTCATCAGGGAGCTCTACATAATGCAAAAAATGCAAACGTTTCCAATGAAAAATGCACTTCTAACAATAAAACTCAATCTTGGTTTTCTATAGACACACATAAAAACAGACACCATGTTACAATCAACTTTTCTCAATTTTTTGAACATTGTAGGATCATAACCTATACTTAATATTAATTGATATCAAATTTTTGATCCCGTCACCAAAGTTTCATTTAGATGGAAGTAAAATCAAACTGGAATCAGGCCTGAGGAGAGGGGGGTGCAGCCGGTACGTCGCTCCGGGGCCTATGAAGCTCAAGGGGGCCCATGAAGCCCTACACGTCCCATAATTTTTATTATAATTTGAACATTTATTTATTTAATTCATTTAATTTTTATTGCATGTTTTTAAATTTTGCAAGTCTGTTTAGTTTCAAAATTAGTAGAATTGGTATTGAGTCTGGGGCGGCACGGTGGCGCAGTGGTAGCGCTGCTGCCTCGCAGTTAGGAGACCCGGGTTCGCTTCCCGGTCCTCCCGCGTGGAGTTTGCATGTTCTCCCGTGTCTGCGTGGGTTTCCTCCGGGCGCTCCGGTTTCCTCCCACAATCCAAAAGACATGCAGGTTAGGTGGATTGGCGATTCTAAATTGGCCCTAGTTTGTGTGTGTGTCCTGCGGTGGGTTGGCGCCCTGCCCAGGATTGGTTCCCTGCCTTGTGCCCTGTGTTGGCTGGGATTGGCTCCAGCAGACCCCCGTGACCCTGTATTCGGATTCAGCGGGTTAGAAAATGGATGGATGGATGGGTATTGAGTCTGATCTAGCAAAACTGATTAATTTTGATTATGTAATTCAGAGTTTCACCAGGAAAAAGGCCAGGAAAGCACCTTTGGTTCAGCAGACAATAAATGTTATAAATGGTAGGTTTATGTATTATTACATTTATACCTATACATACTTATCTAAATGTATCAATGTAATCTACGATTGTTAGAAATTAATAATAATATACATACATACATGTGTGAAGAATTTTGTATAAGGGCCCACACACCTTCTTCGCACCGGGGCCCAGATCTTCTCTCATCACACATGCACAACAAAGAGAGAGAGCTTAGGAGCACGCGCTGATACACACACCACATGACAAACCAACTCAGGATCCCAGATTAGGACCCGAGTGCAGCCATGCAACGGGTGACACCTCAGCACCACACCAGTTCAGATGGAGTGGAAAAGTGTGAGGTTTTTTATGCTGGCTGGAGTGCCAATTTCCCTGTCTACTTGCAGGGCTGGATGCAGATTAACGTCATATCCAGGACGGAGCAATTGAAGGTTAAGGGCCTTGCTCAAGGGCCCAACGGGGTAGAGTCACTGTTGGCATTCACGGGATTTGAACCGGATACCTTCTGATTGCCAGTCCAGATCTTCAGCCCCCGATGCACAACAAAGCTCTTTGAATGAACTGCAGTCTCGGATGCAAATGGTTCTGTGGTGCCAAAAGATCACAGCATGTTGTTCGCCACACACCTTGGCACTGCAATCTAGCAATAGCATCCACCAAAAAAAAAAAAAAATGGCATCATGATAAATGAAAATACATATATTAATAATTCTAACAACTAGATATGAACAAAATAACAAAAATATTTGTTAATATTTAAAACAATTAAAACTACAAAAGGAGAGCAAAAAAATGTATTAAACACTTAAAATACTTTTAAGAATGTTTATATCCTTACAGGTGTGCATGTCCATGTGGGTACTGAAGTGAGACAGAAAACTAAAGGAGCCATGCTGTTAGTTGGCGGCCTGGACTTGGTCAAAACCTGCTACTTATACTGCAAGGATGAGCGTGAGATAGCGTGTGAGGAGATGCGACATGACTTGTGGAAGGGACAGTGGTGTAAATGGTTAGAGATGTTGAGATATCAGCAGGCACAGTTCCTCAAGAAATAATGAATGAGGCAAACGGAGGAGGTCGAAAACTGATGAACAGAGTGAAACCATATCAATTAAAAGCTGGAGAAGAGAAATTAACGTGGATAGTAAATTTACATAAACTGTGCTGGTAAAGAGTGCAAAAATAAAAGGCAGCTTTTAATAAGGAAGAGAGGGGAACACATTAGAGGAGAAAGAGGGAAGGAAACCACAAACCACTTAAAAGAAGATAATGGGCTTCTGAACCTCTATGGCTAGACAAACGGAAGAAGCAGTCATCGAGGGAGGCAGCATATCAGGGACAGAAGAAAGGATGACTTTATTTAAGCCCCTGTCTATTAAAATAAAAGTTTGTTTTTTTTTTTTTTTTGAAGAAAAGATTTAGAAAAGAAGGAGCAGCAATTAGCAGAGGGGAGGGTGATCTAATAGTCACAAAATGCACGCTTAGAGCCTTCAGGGAACTTTGATTCTCTTTGATCTTTCAAAATTAGCCACACTTCCCTGGAAATTATACCCTCATTAAGAAAGAATTTAAGGACAAGCTTACAATTTACCAATTTACCACCCTGGAGAGAATATTCCCCCCGTTTTAATTAGAAGTTTATTCCAAACTGTTATGTCTACATCAGAAATAGGACTCCCCTTAGCAACAGCATACGGTTATCTCTGCTTTAACGAAAAAAGGCCAAGAGTCAAATGTAGATCTCATAGAACCTACAGTTGATTGCTCTCTGCAGAATGACAAACTGCGATGAAGAAAAAAAAATTAGATTGAAAGAGATGAAAACACACCCAGCAAAATATACTTCAGTGAAGATCCAATTAACTATTTGCAAGGCAAAGATAAGTGTGTTTATAAAGAGCAGCATGATGGCATGGTGTAAATTATGATTAATCGTTAATAGGAAGGCCAAAATCTTTAACAAACTCAAAAAGAATTAATACATACAGTGGAACCGAAGTAATTTCCAACATAGGATTGTATGTAAATACAATTAATCCTTTCCTGACCGTACGAACTGTATGTAAATATATATTTTTTTAAAGATTTTTAAGCACAAATATAGTTAATTATACCATAGAATGCACAGCGTAATAGTAAACTAAATGTAAAAACACTGAATAACACTGAGAAAACCTTGAACAACAGAGAAAACTAACACTGCAAGAATTTGCACTGTAGCGCTAAGAACTGCTCGCTAGAAACACTTTTTTTTAATGAGTTTTAAGCACAGGGGAAAAAATAAACATTTGAAAAATCCGTAATTTAATAAACAACCAAGAAAAGTAACATTGCAACAATGCACGCTACGAACCGATCGCTGTAAACAGAAGTGAAGTGGAGGTTAAAATCCAATAGAAAAAGTCTTCATTAAATACAACGAGGTTAAAACAATGCTCGGATCTGTCTCTTTAAAAACAAACCTTATGCATCCAGCCGTCTCTCTCTCTCTTGCACGCGTGTGTCTCTCTCTCTCTCATGTGTGTGTGTCTCTCTCTTGTGCGCGCGCGTGTGTCTCACTCTCATGTGTCTCTCTCTCTCTCGCGTGTGTGTGTGTCTCTCTCTCGCTCGCTGCACAGGGAATGCACAGGGAGAGACTGAACACGTGCGGAAATCATCGGCGCGCACAAACCGAAAGGGAAACTGGCTTGTTCATATACCGAGTCTGTGGTCGTGATGAGATGCAAAAGTTTGGCAAACCTTTTGATCGTAACCCGATTTGTATGTGTTCCGAGATGTTCGTGAACCGAGGTTCCACTGTAATTGGAAACCGCATCTATTGAACAATTAAATAAGCAAAGAATGCCAGTACAAGATCTTCTCAGGACACAGGACAGCAGAGAAATATCACAAAGAGCAAAGTAACGTAGAATGAGAAACTCTTTGTCCTTCTCATCCAAACAAATCAATCCAAAAGCATAATCCTTAAAAACAAAAAGGGCCAAATCCAGAAATAAGAACATGATCATCATCATTGTTGAGGTGCAATATGTTAGTCACATCAACATACATTGTAATAACAGCTCAGTGATATACATTATTATACACGTCAGTCATCATTTAGCTGGTTGTCCTACATTTCCCACTTTCTCTAAAATGTTCTGTACACATGGGTCAGAGTTGCCATAAATATATAAGTGTTCCCCAGTCAAGATATCTTTTACAACAACAATGTTTATTTATATAGCACATTTTCATACAAACAGTAGCTCAAAGTGCTTTACATAATGAAGAAAAGAAAAATAAAAGACACAGTAAGAAAATAAAATAAGTCAACATTAATTAACATAGAATAAGAGTAAGGTCCATTGGCCAGGGTGGACAGAAAAAAAAAAACTCCAGACGGATGGAGAAAAAAAAAAATCTGTAGGGATTCCAGACCATTAGACTGCCCAGTCCCCTCTGGTCATTCTACCTAACATAAATGAAACAGTCCTCTTTGGATTTAGGGTTCTCACGGAAGGATTTGATGATGATGATGGTCACGTAGACTTTTGGCTTTTAATCCATCCATCATTGTTGGAGCATCTTGATGCTCTGAGTAGGTGCCACCACCACAAAGAAACCGGAAAAAGAAACAGAAGAGAGAGTAGGGGTCAGTACGGATTTTAGAGCCACCATGAATAATTATTATGAGGTTATTGAACATACAGAGTATCAGGATTAAGTTAAAGTGAAGTTATAAAAAGGCCACGTTAAAGTAATGTGTTTTCAGCAGTGTTTTAAAGTGCTCTACTGTATCAGCCTGGCGAATTCCTATTGGCAGGCTATTCCAGATTTTAGGTGCATAACAGCAGAAGGCCGCCTCACCACTTCTTTTAAGTTTTGTTCTTGGAATTCTAAGCAGACACTCATTTGAGGATCTAAGGTTACGATTTGGAATATAAGGTGTCAGACATTCTGATATATATAAGATGGAGCGAGATTATTTAAGGCTTTATAAACCATAAGCAGAATTGTAAAGTCAATCCTGAATGACACAGGTAACCAGTGTAGTGACATCAAAACTGGAGAAATGTGTTCGGATTTTCTTTTCCTAGTTAGGATTCTAGCAGCTGCATTCTGCACTCATTGCAAACGATTTATGTCTTTTTTGGGTAGTCCTGAGAGGAGTGCGTTACAGTAATCTAGTCGACTGAAAACAAAGCAGCGTGAACTAATTTCTCAGCATCTTTCAATGATATAAGAGGTCTAACTTTAGTTATGTTTCTTAAGTGAAAAAATGCTGTCCTAGTGATCTGATTAATATGCGATTTAAAATTCAGATTACAGTCAACAATTACCCCTAAGATTTTTACCTCCGTCTTGACTTTTAATCCTAATGTATCCAGTTTATTTCTAATAGCCTCATTGTATCCATTATTGCCAATCGCTAAGATTTCAGTTTTCTCTTTATTTAACTTCAGAAAGTTACTATTCATCCATTCTGAGATACAAGTCAGACATTGTGCTAGTGAATCAGGAGAATCGGGGTCATCAGGTGCTATAGATAAGTACAGCTGTGTGTCATCAGCATAGCTGTGGTAGCTCACGTTGTGCCCTGAGATAATCTGACCTAACGGAAGCATGTAGATTGAGAAGAGCAGCGGACCCAGGATAGAGCCTTGTGGAACACCATATAGAGTATCATGTGTCTACCACATTACCACAACTCACAAGGAATTTTCTCCCTGCTAGGTAGGATTCAAACCAATTTAAGACACTGCCAGAGAGGTCCACCCATTGACTAAGGTGATTTCTAAGAATATTGTGATCAATGGTGTCAAATGCAGCACTCAGATATAAGAGGATATGAACAGAACTTTACTTAAGAAAGGCAGGTTAGAGATGGGTCTAAACAAATCCCAGTGCCTGTGTGGGAAGTGGCATAGGCATAAGCATATTTTGAGCCCCTTTTTGTGCGTACACAAGCTTTATAAATGATCACCATGCTACAAGAAAGAGGTAGCAGCACTCAAAGCTGTGCAGAGGACAGCATTCAAGAGCACCCCAGAACTTGGGGACGTGTCGTACTGCGACAGGCAGAGGGGGCCGCATGGGCTTCTAGTCCAGACAATTCAAAACCATCAAAGCCGCTGGTGAAGTACATCTTTCAGCTTAACAGTGAATCACGCACTCCATGACAGAACTGGAAATGAAGGGAAGTGCATTTAGGACTGAAGCCAGGAAGCACTTCTTTACACAGAGTTGTGCAAATCTGTTACAAGCTACCCAGACTTGGAGTTGAAGCAGAAACCTTAACAACTTTTAAGAAGTGTATAGATGAGATATTGAGACAGCTTAGCTATTATCTAAACAAACAAGCTTAATGGACTGAAAACATCCAAGTCATTTATGATAATACAAGTCCCCAGTTTCAAACAAGGTGTACCCCTTCACCATACTACTCGCCTTATTCTTCGGTTTTACAGAGTCCGGGGACAAACGACAGCACACATGGAGTAGCACTACTGCTTGGCAGTAAGGAGATCATGGGTTCGCATCTCAGATCCTCCCTGTGTGGTAGCGCTTTGAGTAGTAAGAAAAGCACTATATAAAAATAATGAATTATTACTATAACAGTAAAGAAAATAAAGGAAACAGACAGCTCTTGCACATTTTCCTAGCGCTGCAAGTTTCAATCCACCTCTCCACAAAGCAAAACCTCTACATACAAACGATAGCAGCAAACAAGAACGTTTTTAAACATTATAAAACATTTCATATTCGCCAGCTGCTCGCTACAAACGATTTATTGACAGACAGACGTCACGATTTGCGCGGAGCCCATTAGGCAAATCCTAAATCCCACACTGCCTCTGAAACTCCCGATTGAACAAAAACTGTATGTAGAAAACAAAATCTGAATTCACTTTTTATATTGATTATCTAGGTAAAGAGGCTCGGTGAATTTTGTAGGCAGCCTGGCGTACCGCCTTTTTTGCATAAAATTTGTAACTGCTGAATCCGAGCGTTTGAATCGCGTGATTCGTGTACGTCGTAGTTTCTCGGGCTCATCATGGCTGCTTGTGCGCGCGTATAATTCGTTTTGAAAGCAAAGTGATACAGATAAAGGCTTTTTGATGAACAACGTAGGTCATATCTGCATTCTATTTGCATATATCGTGTCGTATTAACAAAACTTAAAGCATGTTAAAAGTTATGCCAAACATACCATCCATCCATTCATTGTCTAACCCGTTGAATCCGAACACAGGGTCACGGGGGTCTGCTGGAGCCAATCCCAGCCAACACAGGGCGCGAGGCAGGAACCAATCTCGGGCAGGGCGCCAAGTCAAACATACCCTCTCTTCTATATATGTATTTATTTACATGTACTTACAGTTGCGCTTTAAAGTTTGTGAACCCTTTAGAATTTTCTATATTTCTGCATAAATATGACCTAAAACATCATCAGATTTAGATAAAAGGTACGGAGCCCCTCAAAGAACGGGGCAGGTCAAAAGCGCGCGCTGCCGAAGATGCGAGGTGAGCTCACGGAGATGCGCTCGGAGTGCAGCCTGCAACTTCAGCTCTCCAGACATTTGTTCCGGCGTATTCATGGCGACTAGGGAAATAAACAAATATACCCATTAATAACAAACACATAACGCTAAACGGCAATTATTAGCCCTGTAATACAAAGATTTCATTCTTATTAATACTATTCGCCATGATCAGCTCCTGAAATCTCCTTAAAACGTGGGCTTAGGCTAACGGACTACTTTAGAGTGTGTGACTGAAGAGTACGCGATTGACCCCAGTGCGGCAGTTACTTCCTAGATGTTTCCTCGATAGGTGGCAATGAACCGTGTTGTGTCGTTTGGAAAGCCTGAATGATTTTAAAAATAGTTGGATTGACACAATCTATCTGAAAACTCCGTATCCAGTCCGCTGCTTTAGTACTCTGCTGCCCTCTACTGGACGACGTCATCTACCGACGACCGCCTTTTTGTTTTATAATTCTTCAAAATTATTTTAGATCAAGCCAAAAATAAACACAACGGAGAGGAAAAAAAGCAGAAGTTTTGGAAAATTAGACAGGACCTTTTTATATATCGGTAGAGTGTGTGCAAAATACAACGCTTGAAATTCTTCTGTAAATTGCATGAGTAAAACAAAATAGTTGCTTATCACTCTTAATCAGCTTCGACACTGACATGACGTTCAATATTTTATTTCATAATACTACACGATGGCCAAACTCATCATTTCTACGTTCAGACCGTCACTGTACACGCGAACTCTTTTGTGATGGTGGGCTTTAACGTTTTTAGACCGCAGCGCAGGTTGCATTACTCGGGTTCGATTCATATGGCTGCACTAAGCTGGCAGGTGCCCCCTCCCGTGTGTGTCTCTCCGCTGTCCTACACTTGAAGAGCACATGTTTAAAATCTGTCAGTAACTTTTTTTTTACGGTGTGACGGTGTCCAAAAATGATATTTTATTTGGCGCCTGAAAGGCTCCTCTCCCCTCCTCGAGCAGGATGTCATATATTCCAACGCCTGCTCAATAACCCCTGCTTTGAGGCGCAGATTTGTCATCGAGGAACAAACTGGTGGAAAGTCAGCGTCATGAATGACTTCATTGGGAGAGGACGGCGTCTCCAGGTGCGTCAAGTCGCCTCCGTGCACACTGCAAGATGGTTTGCAAACAAAAAAATCTCTTCTGAACTGTAACAGATACTGAAAACTGTACAGCCTAATGAATACATAACGGTAAAGCGATCGGACAATCTAAGCTACCCGATGGACCTCTTTCTGCACGTCCCGTATGCGCCACCACTCTGATCTTCATTTTCCACTGTGCGGCTAACTTTTCATCTTTAGGGATTTTATTGACGCTAAGCAACTAAACCACAAATTGGAAAACAGCCCACGCACGGATCGTTTTCAATTACACACAAGAAAAGTGGCTTGGGGTCGATGGGTCTTGTAAAGCAAGCACGGAAGGAACAGGTAGGTAATGTGGCGAGGCGCTTGTGTGAAGGTTTGTTCCACTCGCGTGGTCCAGCAGACACCTGGTGCTCAAGGTAGTTTCAGCTCCAGAGTGTGTGCTCTTTCCATGTTATTGTGGACTGTCCTTTCTCATCAGAAAGCGGTTACAGGTGTTGCTGTTAATTTGGGTAGTTCATAGTCAGCGTACACTGCTGGCCATTAAAACTGCAACACGCAGAAAGGCGAGACAAATAGGAGATCACGGAGCAAATTATTGTACAGCCGTTTATCTGGGCGATCAGCCAATCAAGTGGCAGCAACGCACTGCCTTAAAATCCTGCATGTACAGGTCAGGAGCTTCAGTTAATATTCACATCAAACACCAGAATGGGAAAAAATTGATCTCAGTGATTTAGAGTGTGGTATGATTGCTGGTGTCAGACGGGCTGGTTCGGGTATTTCTGTAACTGCTAATCTGGGATTTTTACACACAACAGATTCTACAGTTTTTTTTTGGAATAGTGCAAAACATAAATATCCAGGGAGCAGCAGTTCTGTGTTCTGTGGCGAGTGCCTGGGGGTGGTACCCAGCCCGGATGCCCAGGAGGACCGGAGGAGGGCTTACACCTCCTCCAGACCACATGGGGGCGACCACCCTGGTGGCTTTGGGGACCATGGGAACAGAGCTTAGAAGCCCAACCCTATAGGGGCCCGTGGTCACAGCCAAGGGGCGCCCCAATGCCTAAGGAGCCCTGGCGGGTGTGGCAGAAGTGCTGGGGGGAAGAAGACCAGGGACACCTGGAGTGCTTCCGGGAGCACAGCTGGTACTTCCGCCACACTGGGGAGTGCCAGCGTAAGATTATCGGGACGCACCTGGAGCACATCCGGGTGGGGATAAAAGGGGCCGCCTCCCTCCATTCGTTGGCTGGAGTCGGGAGAGGAGAAGCACAGAGCTCGGAAGTAGAGGAACATAGGCGCCCTGAAGAGAGTGAGCCATTTTGTAGAGGCCTGGACTTGGGGGGAGTTTTAGGGTTGTGTGTGCACTTGTATATAGAATATGGAAAATAAACGTGTGTTGGTGTTTGTACCATCGGTGTCCGCCTGTCTGTGTTCAGGCCAGCCGCAATAGTACACAAACAACTTGTCGATGACTGAAGTCAGAGGAAAATAGCCAGACTGGTTTGAGCTGATAGAAAGTCTACAGTAGCTCAGAGAAGTAGTCTGAGCAGCTGTGGTGAGCAGAAAAGGATCTCACAATGCACAACACGTCAAACTTTGAGGCAGATGGGCTACAGCATCAGAAGACCATGTCGGGGGGTCCACTCCTGTCAGTCAAAAACGGAAAGCTGAGACTGCATTGGGCACAGAACCACCACAACTGGATAAGAGAAGACTGGAAAAACATAGCCTGGTCCGATGACTCTCGAATCCTGCTGAGCACATAGATGGTAGGATCAGAATCTGGAGACAGCAGCAGGAATCCACGCAGCCAACCTGCCTTGTGTCAACAGTCCAGACTGTGCTGATGGTGTAATGGTTTGGGGAATGTTATCTTGGCACACTTTGGGCCCAATAATACCAATCAAGCATCACTTGAAAACCACAGCCTATTTAAGTATTGTTGCTGACCATGTCTGTCCTATCGTGGCCATAGTTTATCCGTCTTCTAATGGCTACTTCCAGCATGATAATGCACCCATGTCACAAAGCAAAATCATTTCAGACTGGTTTCCTGCACATGACCACGTCGTTAGGTGGTCTTCTCAGTCACTGAATGCAACTCCAATAGAACACTTGTGGGATGTGGTAGAATGGGAGATTCACAGCATGAACGACAAATCTGTGGAATTGTGTGATGCAATCATATCACCATGGAGCAGAATGTCACAGGAGTGTTTCTGACATCTGCAGTATGGTGTTCCTAAGAATTTTCACAGGGAGTGGATATGGCAGATTAGATTTGATACATGGCACACATGATGAGAGCTTCAACTTGGACACTCATGCAGAACACGTGGTGTATCCACTGTAGGTTTAAATAACCGCTTGTACATGGCCTGGCATAGACAGCAGGAGATGCCAGATGTATTTGTGGAATGGCATGCTATGTGGCACACCAGTTGTCATCTGGCCATGGCCCAGAAAAACTCAGGTCAGGTCGGGGAACATGCATTGGTACAGCGCATTGTCACACCCACCATATGACGAAACAGCTTGGCAACCCCTCAGGCAGACACACAGTCCAATCCCACCCTCTATCTGACGCAGCTAGGTGTTATGTAGGCGTCCTCCAGTGAGGGCAGTTGACTCCGAACTTTCTGGTTCTGGTATTGAAAGGAAGCGTGAAAAGATGGAGCTCCTCCATACCTCGATCAAAGTGATCCAAGACGCCGTTACAGGCACTATTCCTGTTGTTCAGAACACCAGTGGGCGACTCTTTTGTTTGTTACTTCGCCACAATGTGCTATTTTTTGTTGAACTTAAGAAGTAAATGGAGATTGTTGTGTTTGTACTCCTATGTTATTTTTCAACCTGTTATTCCCCTGTAGAACCACAACACTCATACATAACCATCATGAAGACATTTATTTACAAGAATCCCTGCTTCGTGGCCACTTTTGAGCCGTACTTTGCATTTGACAGTGGCACACGACTTCCTCCACAGAGAGTGGTGGGCTGAGCTCTCGCAGAGTCGCTCAATTCTCGTCTCTTGGATCCATGCAGATTCCAAAACTACACTCAGTCGCTGCTTCGCCATAACTTCTCTCTTTTCTATTTCATGTAATTCTTCCATCCCCAAGGCTACTGGAAGCCTCCTAGGAGCATGTACAGCTGGAGTAATAGATAGCTGCTTCCACAATTCACTGAATATGTTTGTATAATCTTAAAATTTTCATTTTCAGTTATTACACCATGGTTGGCGCTCTGCCCGGGATTGGTTCCTGCCTTGTGCCCTGGGTTGGCTGGGATTGGCTCCAGCAGACCCCCGTGACCCTGTGTTCAGATTCAACGGTTTGGAAAATGGATGGATGGATGGTTATTACACCGTCTCTTGACTAGACATGCAGCTCTTCTTAGTACAAGTGTCCTCCTACCCAGTGCGGTCATTTTGTGACCTGCGTATTCAATAAGTTTGGATTTGGTTGACTCCCCTTGTGTTATTCAACACACTGAATGTTTTCCCTGGCTTTACTTAGCACCCTGGTCCAGTGCCAAATTTTAAATGACAAGCATCTGAGGACCACTTTACCTGGCTCTGAGAAGGTAAGCAATACCACCCTGGGACGAGAGGGGGTGCTGATGCTAAGCCCTGTTTCTCTCTCCACTGCAGTTCCAAGAGGACATCAGAAGATGGCAGACAGCCCCACCCACAATGCACTGAGAAGGCCTCGCCCCCCCTCCAGCTGGGACGCTAAATAGGGTGGTCCAGATCTAATTATGCAATTTTTTATTATGCTATAACTTATTCAGTTTATTACATAGAAAATCACCCGAAAAATCCCCAGACCATCGAGAAGTGTGTGAACTGACGACATGAAGAATCGTCTTTGCGCCGAACTGGAATCGTCCCTGCATAAATCAAAGTCATCCAGACGATCTGAATCTGCATAATTAGATCTGGACCACCCTGTACAAAAAGGTGGTCCCTGGAAGGAGGTGCTCATGTGGAACCAGAGTTCCCGCTGGAGTTTCTTTGTAGAGGTTGAGAAAAGATTTCCTCACTAGGTGCCTAGGGCATAGTTTCTTTACACGAGATTACCATGTTGGCACTGCAACTCTTCTTCTCACTTCTTGACCTTGTCAGTCAGTCACACTGTTTAATTTCCGTCCTGTTTTCTAATCGCATTCTGCCTCTGCGCATGTTGTTGTTGTTCTAATGCATTTCTCCTGTTCCACTTGAATTTGTCTGATAAACATGTCAGCATCGCTCTCAGTGTGCTCAACTGCATGCACCTTTTTGTCGCACTTGTGCTGCACATCTTTGCGAAGTGATTCTTTTAATAAAACACAATTCACACGTCTGATCGAAAGTTGGCCATTTCTTCTGCTCCCGATTGTGGCCACATCTGTTGAAATTAACACCTTGGTGTTTTTCATTTTTTTAATTTCTCCCAAGTTTGTGGTAATTTTGTTGACTTTTACTTCTTCATTCAATGCTTTTACCTGGCTAGACATAATTGTTGTTGCACAGCAAGTACCCATCACCCATACCAGCGTCGGATCCAATGCTCTTTATCGGTTTGCCTCTCAAGTGATTGTGCTTAATGCCACAAATAATTTGGTCGCATATCTAGGAAGCTGGCAGCCGTCTGAATTCACAGGATTCCATCTGCCCTTCTGTTTTTGATAGACTCACAATATTTCTGAACTTCAGCTCTTCTATTTTGTTAGTCTCAGAAGTCAAACATGCTACTTTTATTGTCTCCCCTCCAGCTACATACAAAAATATTGAGCACTGCATCTTTTTTGCTTTTTTCACAATGTAACTAGCAGAACAAAAGTATCAAATCCAAGTTCTCTTGTCTCCTTCATGGCTTCCAAGGCTTGAATTTAGCGGTGGTGGCTGAAATTGTACCATTATCGTGTCTTTTAAGTCTTGTGACACTATAAAATATAGAGGAGATGAACCACCAGAAAACTAAATGAGCAAAACTTTGGATGAAGCTCTTTCAGCTGCAAGCATCTGCACACGGGCACCATGGCTGACGACGCAGCTCATTATATTACAGCAGGCAAGAAGGAAGCCAATTAGAGAATTGAAATATGTGATATAATGGCTGGCGCCTGACACTCAGTTTAACAACTTTACCTGCCTCAGTTCAAGTTCAAAGTTTGGCATGTGCACAGTAAGGAAACACAAATCTCTGTACAATAAAATTCTTTCTTTGCTGTCCACACCAAATGACGAAACCAACGTATAAAGATAAATATAAATAATAAGTAGCAGACAGACAATAAGTAACAGAGGCAGCATAAAGTATAAAAACAGAATAGAAATATAAAGTGTAATGTGCAGGTAGGTGAGTGATGGACAAGTCCAATACAGTTACAGGTGTGTGAGGTAGATAAAATGAGGTGGCCCATGGTTATGAACTTCAGTCAGTTATTTAGGAGTCTAATGGCCTTTGGAGAGAAAGAGTTCTTCAGCCTGGAAGTCCTGGATTTCATCCGTCTATTCCTCCTGCCTGAGAGTAGAAGTGTGAACAGTTTGTGTTGGGGGTGGGTGGGGTCCCTGAGGATCGAGGCAGTTCTCCTGCAGACTCTGCAGTTGTAGATGCTCTGCAGAGAGGGCAATGGGGTCCTGGTGATCTTCTTAGCAGTCTTTACTACTCTCTGCAGGTGTTTGCGGTCCATAGCAGTAGTGTTGCCGTACCAAACGGTGATCTAGCTGGTCAAGATGCTCTCAACATTGCAGCTGTAAAAGTTGCGGAGGATCTTAATTGACATACCAAACTTCCTCAGGATCCTCAGAAAGTACAGCCGCTGTTGAGTCCTCTTGACCAGCAGTGTGGTGTTAAGGGTCCAAGTGAGGTTTTTACTGATATAGACGCCCAGATATTTAATGCTGCTCACCCTCTCCACTTCAAGCCCTTGGATGAACAGTGGCCAGTGAGGTCTCCTCTCCGTCCTCGTGTCCACTATCATCTCCTTCGTCTTGTTTGTGTTGAGGGTGAGGTTGTTGTCCTCACACCACGACGCCAGACTGTCCACCTCCCTCCTATAGGCTGCCTAATCCCCACCAGTGATGCGTCCAATCACTGCGGTGTCGTCTGCGAACTTTAGGATGATGTTATTTTTGTGGGAGGCGACACAGTCGTGGATGAACAGGGTGTAGAGGATGGGGCAGAGGACGCATCCCTGTGGGGTGCTTGTGTTTGTGATAATGGTGGCTGAAATCCTACTACCAATCCTGATAGACTGGGCCCTGCCAGTCAGAAAGTCTAGGAGCCAGTCACAGAGGGTGGGGTGCAGGCCAAGTGCAGACAGTTTATGGGTGAGTTTATGGGGGATAACCATGTTAAAGGCAGAGCTGTAGTCAACAAAGAGCATCCTGATGTAGGAGTCTTTGTTCTCCGGACGGGAGAGGGAATAATGTAGTGCGGCTGCGATGGCATCTGAGGTGGACCTGTTGGGCCGGTAGGCATACTGCAGGGGGTCCAGAGTGTCCAGTATGCTGCTCTGAATGTGGGCCAGCACCACTCTCTCAAAACACGTCATGATGGTTGGAGTGAGTGATACTGGCCTGTAGTCATTCAGACAGGTGGGTGGGCTTTTTTTATTATTTAGCAAGGGGGACGATGATCGTAGTCTTAAAGCAGGATGGAATGATACTCTGACTGAGGGAAAGGTTGAAGATGGAGCAGAGAACATCAGCCAGCTCGTTGGCACATGCTTTGAGAGCCTTCCCAGGGATGTTGACTGGTCCTGCTGCTTTACGGGGGTTGATCTTCCTTAGTGCTTCGTGTACCTGACCTGACAAGACCGTTGGAGGAGGGGAGGGGGGTTGCATGGTCCAGGTGTGTGTGTGTGTGTGCGTGTGTGCCTGCCTCCACTCTGTGCTGTTGCTGGATGTCTCAAAGTGGGTGTAGAAAGTGTTGAAATCATCCGGCAGATGTGGAGCGGATTGTGCTGGTGGTGGTCCTGTAGTCTGTAATGTGCTGTAGGCCCTGCCACATACGTCTAGAGTCAGCAGTAGAAAAGAAGCCCTCCAGCTTCTCTCTGTATTGCCTCTTCGCTGCTGTGATGGCTTTACTTCACAGCTTTGTACTCCACCTCAGTGCCTGATCTAAATGCAAGAGAGCGGGCATGCAGCATGTGGCGTACCTGACTGTTTATCCAGGGCTTCTGGTTGGGGAACTTCCTGACTGGTATTGTGGGCATGACGTTATCAATACAGGTGCTAATGTACCCAGTCACATACTCAGCATAGTCCTGTATGCTGATAGAAGAGTCCTCTAGAGTGGCTACAACCCTAAACACATCCCAGTCTGTCTGAGCAAAACAGAGCCCATAGTGCAATATAAGAAACACAAGAGAAACGATTAAAAGTAAAAAAAAAAAAAAACACACACACATCCATAAATAAATAAAATAAAACTTCCTAGTATAGCACTTTTCCATAATGGCTTTATTATGTAATGGTGTCAGAAATAATTTCATAATGTTGGTTGATGTGGCATCATAACTTACCTACCTTGCAGCTCCTACTTCCTCGCAACAATCGAACAAACTTGATATAGCACCTCTCCTGAACTACTTTACTTATTATGTACAATGCCACTCAAGTTCACAAGCCTGCCAGCCTCCCAACAGTCTCTCCTACAAAAATGAAAAAGCTGTGTTATAAATGGGCGAGTACAGTATAGTCTGGTGAATTCTTTAGTATTCCAACATGATGTCATGGGTGAGAACTGAACAGAGGGCCTAGTGGTTTACCACACTCCACCTTAGCCAATTGTCCTGGAGAATAAATCTTCATTTTTTTTAAACATATAAACTACTGTCTGCTTATATTAAAGTTGTAACTTTTGTCAAATTGAACCATGATGAACTATACATGAAGTAATTGAAAAAAGGAACTTAAGGGACCCTTAAGGCAATTTAATGAATATATTGGGACAATTTACATTGAAAGCATCCTCTCTTGTAATTTATGACCCAAATACATTTTTTAACATTACTCCTGTAATGTACAAGTAACTTAAAACTTTAATAGATCTGTTTTGTTATCCACAGAATTTATGGTGCTTTCAATCTGAAACAGTCAATTTACAACTTAATGGTAAAAGAAAATGGTGACTTAGAGCAGATAAGCACAGGATCTGAGTTGTAATGACCCTGCACAAATCACCAGGATAGCTAACCAATCACATGTATGTAATAAAATGTGTTCTGGAACCCCACGTGTGATTTCAAAGAACATACTTGTAATGGCCCGTCTGAAGGACCAAAGAACATCAACATAGGAAAGCAACGTCAGAGATCGAGACATGTCAAAAAGAGAGAGTGACCATTCCATCTGAAAACCAGAGAATGTAACTAATGCATTACGCAGACTGCTAAATAAAATAATTTTAAAAAATGTGTGGTCTCCCGCCCTACAGCACTATCTATTCCTTTGTATTTGGGTGTGTGAACATCTCTTAACTGGCACTCCCTCTCCCAAGCGTGTCCCATTAAAGCCTACTTCACAGACTGTCATTATTTTCAAGGCACCTTTCTCACCTCCTGTCTGTTTTTATACTTGCTGTCTTTGTAGGTGACTCTCTGTATGACTCGTATGCTTTTACTCCTCCTCACACTTCTTCTCTTTTGTCATGTCACCAAAGCCAAACTGACCAATCAGGTTACTTAGAGAGACTGGACACACAGACCTTAGTGTTTTTTACATAGTAGGTTATAGTTTCTTGTTTTTGGGGCCATTATACATTTCTGTACTTTATTACATCAATTACTTTAGTTATGAACACAAAGGAAATATAAGGGCACCTGGTGCATGAGAGATAGCCATTTGCTCCAATTTGCAAGATTTATGAAAGTTGTGAAGTCGCACCTCAGTCAGAAGAGTAACCGCACTAGAAATGAAGCGCCGTTGGTTGGAATTGGCATATAACCAAAAGGTGTATGAGCTGTCAAGTGTCTCGCCTGTACATTTGTTAGTGCTGGTGACAGTGAGTCCCACTGAGGAGTGGCAGGCATGAGGCATTACTCTAATGTACTTATGTGGAATATCACAGAGTGACTGGCAGTCAGGCATCACTCATACATCATAGTTGTGTGAATAGGATCTGTGTCTGTCTGTGTGTGTGTGTGTGTGTGTGTGTGTGTGTGTTGGGTTTCTATGTTGAGGATTACAGAGTGACTGGCAGTAGGGCCTCCCCTTATGCATAATCATGTGAAAAGAATCTATGCGTGTGTGTGTCTGTATCCGTATACATTAATACTTTCAAGGTGGGTGCCGACAACAGTTGATATATAAAGAATTTAAAGCCAACGTCAAAAAAAAAATCACCTACACTTTATTATATATAGTTTTATCCACTAGATGGCAGGAAAAGACCATGAGATAAAGATGCACCGCCATTCATTTTCATTACAGCATGGTGTTGAATGCCAGCAGCCATTCTTGTCAAAAGAAATCAACGTATTGTTGATGACTCAGATTCTGCACTGTCAGATGAGGATTTTGAGCTGTCATGACAATGAGAGTGCTGCTGAAAAAACATTTTTTCCACAGTCTTGGAAATAAAAAGGAGTTTGATGAAACTAAATAAAATTAAGCTTGCAACAAGTTGGGGTAAAGAGTGGACCAACCAGAAATTAACTTGGTAAATCTCACCAATTCTGTGATATTACACCAATTTATCTCAGGTCCGTAGAACCTCAAGTCCTAAACACAACTCTTTTAGCATGATGGTCAGGACTTGAACTCTTTTTACATTGAGATATTTTGATTAACAGGTCTGGTCTTACTTGAGGTTAATTACTTTCTCAACTCAAATATATTTTAACATAATAAAAAGTTCAGCAAAATTTCCACTTGTTACCAGGAGCTGGTGGAACATTTGACAACCAAAACAAGAACAGTTAGAGGGCTATATACGGGTGTTTCAGGATAGTATGAAAGCATCTACATTTCTTATGTCACTACTGCCCAAAAATCTCCTTACTGTGTAATAATTGGTTGGTCTTGCCAAGCCCAATAACTATTTAAAAAGTGTAAACATGTGCTTTTATAATTTTAACGTATGTTAAGAAAGTTTCACCAGTTCTGCCTGAGCACATTTCAGATTCCTTACCTTTTTACCATACCTGTGAAGAGGTTACAGATAAAAGAGACCTAACTGAATGCTTGGGCAATGGCGGGGCTCAACTACACAAAGAAAGGTGCAAGATGCTGTGATGCCAGTGGCAGGTACCACTAAGTGTTAATTGGCAACCAAATTAAAACCGAAAACCTGGATACAGGAAAAAAAAAAAAAAACATTCACATACTGGTAGATATGTCCCAATTTTAAAAGCTAAAACAGCAAGACATGTTTAAATATCAGGTATATATTCTCAAAGTGCTTTTCAATACTGTATGTAAGGAGATCTCTAAAATATTCACATCCAACAAGTTACTTTCATATGACTATAATGCAGCTGGAAGATATTATCTTAATATCCATGGCCTGACCTAAATGACACCTAAAATTCTTAAACCAAGCTAATTCGGTAGAGTTGGACAGATTTAATTTCTTTGTATAGCAAAGAGCGAAGGGAGGAGGTTTACATTAAACAAAAATACAAAACTATTGTACACTTAACCAGCAATGGTAAAATAAATAAAATACTTATATTTACAGAGGTCTATCAAAAATAATACAAAATTCTTATGTACTCATTTCAGCACTACTTTAATATCCAAGAATGTACAGTTGTGCTTGAAAGTTTGTGAACCCTTTAGAATTTCCTATATTTCTGCATAAATATGACCTAAAACATTATCAGATTTTGACTCAAGTCCTAAAAGTAGATAAAAAGAACACGAGACAAAAAATATTATACTTGGTCATTTATTTATTGAGGAAAATGATTGAATATTACATATTTGTGAGTGGCCAAAGTATGTGAACCTTTGCTTTCAGTATCTGGTGTGAACCCCCTTTGCAGCAATAACTGCAACTAAACGTTTCCGGTAACTTTTAAACAATCCTGCACACCAGCTTGGAAAAATTTGAGCCCATTCCTCCGTACAGAACAGATTCAACTCTGGGATGTTGGTGGGTTTCCTCACATTAACTGATCACTTCAGGTTCTTCCACAACATATTGATTGGATTAAGGTCAGGACTTTGACTTGGCCATTCCAAAACATTAACTTTATTCTTCTTTAACCATTCTTTGGTAGAACAACTTGTGTGCTTATGGTCATTGTTTTGCTGCATGACCCACCTTCTCTTGAGATTCAATTCATGGACAGATGCCCTGACATTTTCCTTTAGAATTCTCTAAAATAAAATTCAGAATTCATTGTTCCATCAATGAAGGCAAGCTGTCCTGGCCCAGATGCAGCAAAACAGGCCCAAACCATGATACTACCACCACCATGTTTCATAGATGGAATAAGGTTCATATGCTGGAATGCAGTGTTTTCCTTTCTCCATACATAACACTTTTCATATAAACCAAAAAGTTCTATTTTGGTCTCATCTGTCCACACAACATTCTTCCAATAGCCTTCTGGTTTGTCCACATGATCTTTAGCAAACTGCAGACAAGCAGCAATGTTTTTTTTGGAGAGCAGTGGCTTTCTCCTTGCAACCCTGCCATGCACACCATTGTTGTTCAGTGTTCTCCTGATGGTGGACTCATGAACAGGAACATTAGCCAATGTGAGAGAGGCCTTCAGTTATTTAGAAGTTACCCTGGGGTCCTTTGTGACCTCGCCAACTATTACACGCCTTGCTCTTGGAGTGATCTTTGTTGGTCGACCACTCCTGGGGTGGGTAACAATGGACTTGAATTTCCTCCATTTGTACACAATCTGTCTTGACTATGGATTGGTGGAGTCCAAACTCTTTAGAGATGGTTTTGTAACCTTTTCCAGCCTGATGAGCATCTGCAACTCTTTTTCTGAGGTCCTCAGAAATCTCCTTTGTTCGTGCCATGATACACTTCCACAAACGTGTTGTGAAGAGCAGACTTTGATAGATCCTGTTCTTTAAATAACACAGGGTGCCCACTCACACCTGATTGTCATCCCATTGATTGTAAACACCCGACTCGAATTCCACCTTCAAACTAACTGCTAATCCTAGAGGTTCACATACTTTTGCCACTCACAAATATGTAATATTCAATCATTTTCCTTAATAAATAAATGATCAAGTATAATGTTTTTGTCTCATTAGTTTAACTGGTTTCTCTTTATCTACTTTTAGGACTTGAGTGAAAATGTGATGATGCTTTACGTTATACTTATGTAGAAATATAGAAAATTCTAAAGGGTTCACAAACTTTCAAGCACAGCTGTAGGAAAGAAAGCACGGGTTGTAAGGAGGGAGAGAGTGGTTAAAACATGGCAGCTAATAAAACCAGAAGGAATGAAATTTTGCCTGATATGAAATGTTAAAATCAAATGGCATTGTGTGTCAAAATCCACTCCATCCTTCCATTTTTCTAGCACAGTTTTGTGGGACTTTCTCTACAGCACATCAGACTGATTTAGAGCCATCGAGTAACTGAACATGCCCCACTTTGGGATGGAGAAGGAAAGAAGATCCCCAAAGATATCCAAATGAATATCAGTCTTAACTGAAACTTTTAAGTCTCAAACCTGCTTTAATTCAGTTTAGGGTCACATGGGTGAGAGTCTATCCCAACAGCCCTAGAAAGGGTGCCAATCCATAAGAAACTAGAAAATGCTCTAATAATGGTGTTATGGCTCTGAAAATAATCCGTGTCCATACAGGAATAATTTGGGCAGAAACACGCTTTAGGTTAGCAGCGGGCATATGAGAGTGTGTGCCTTGCTAAAGATTTCAATAAGCTGCTGACTCCTGCCTTACACCCTAAGTTCTTGGGATGTGCTCTGAGCCCCACAATCCTAAAGCGGGTTAAGCAGATTTAAATATGGATGGATTAAAAGTCAAGTGTCAAGTAAAGAACTGAACAATGATGTGGCAAGATTCCTATAAATAGTTTCCTGTGGTGGCTAACCTTCTATTTTTATTTTTTTTACAAATGAAGACACTGTTTTATTGCACTAACTATACAAGTTTAAGATGTTTTTAAAAATTAAAAAAGGAGGTATATTTATGAATATTAACAGAAATAAAAACACAAACAGTAATTATTTCAATAATGACTGTCATTATTATGTTTTCTCCTTAAATTAGCCCAGAAGTGTTCCAAATAACTAACACAGCTGGTTGATTATCACCATCTGACACACTATTGTTTGATTGTTTGGAGAAATTCATGACAGATACAAACCTTTGTAGAAATTACTGTGACAAAAACATTTTTTTATAAATGTCACATAGCCAAGAAAAAATCTGAAGATTGTTTTTTTCAGGCCTGCATTATTTTGCTCACTTGACACATCGTGATGCTCTACAATATGGAGCTTCTGAAAAAGGAGAGGCACAAAGTGAATGATAAAAAGTAGCATTTATTACCTCATATAATTATCTGAAGAACTAAGCAAAACAGACAAGAGGGTATGTGTTCAGAAATGGAAGTGCCTCGTGTCAGCACAGCAGGACTCCATAACATAGTAATCTAACAGTACTCTATACTGTGTAGAATCAGAAACTATTTAAGCATAAATACATACTTTCCCATAATGAAAACAACAAATGGAAACAATGTTTCTAAGTGTTCACTTTAAGTCTGTCTGCTAATTGTGCTAAACATTTCCCTTATCATTTTATAATGTTGCAGACACACTTGCCTGTCTGATAAAAATGTCTGATTTAAAAAAAAAAAGGACAAATTTCCACAACATTGCTTGCAGTGTACAAATATTAGACTTCAGAAGCAGTTACAATCAATATTGTTCTGTGAATGCTAGGCACCTGAACGTTTTACATTTTTATAACAGAAACTCTGCAGAACTTCTTAATTTTTGACAACACTGTGACAACATATAAGACAGTGGCACAACCTGACAGCTCCTGTGGAAATACTTGCAAACAGTTGTCAAAACCTCTCTTTTTAGTGCTTTGTTGAACAGTTGACGATGAAGGCAGTTTCATCTTCCAGCTGTTGAAGCGAGCTCAAACTTTGGAAAGTAATCCCGACTCTGGGGCGCTTGCCTTGATGAGATTCTGAATCTCTTTGAATTTAGGGTGATCTTTATCCGAAATGAGCTGCAGAAGTATCGATTCACTTGTGGTCACTATTATTCCAGTGCGAGCTAAACGCTGCCAAAAGAAAGAAAATGACAACAAAAGAGTCTTTATTATAGTACACAAAAATCTAAAGGTCTCCCTCAGTTCTTAAGTTTCTATCTTTGCACTCGATATTTCAAGAGAAAGTACATAAAATTGTCTCTTCAGAAACACTCTATCCACAAGGGTAATTAAAGTTTCTCCTCCAAAGACAAATTACTTCTGAACAATCCCTGTATCCCTGTGTAGTAGTCTCTTAAGTGCTGCGTCTAACTAATGTGGAACACTGTTGGAAATTGTGTCAGTGCCTCCTGAGCCGACTGTGCATTTCTTCAGGAGTAGAAAAAGGAAATCTGGGTTAGTTTTACATTGAAAAGTTCAGATCCTGCAATCAATTACAATTAATGACTCTCAAATATGAATCATTTCAGTTCATTATTGCTGTTAGAGCATCATGAGAAAACCACCAACACTGATTTCCACAAAACGTTTGAATTTAATTTCCAGTATAGTCTAACTTTGAATATAGGTTAATAAAAATGTTACATTTTCTACTGTGAAAGAAGCCCGGACACAGACAGACACCGAGATAGCCAAGTCCCAAAAGCACACACGTTTATTATTCTCTTCTTTTAGCACACAGCACAATGCACAATTTACTAGTCCACTGACTCTGTCCTTTTCCCTTTCTTCTCCTTTTCTTCTGCCGCCTCCACTCCTCTCCCGCAAGCTCCGTCCTCTTCCTCCAGATTCCAGCTCTCCGAATGGAGTGAGGCGGCCCCTTTTACATTGCACCCAGATGTGCTCCAGATGCGCCCTGAGGAACTTCCCACAGCACTTCCGCCACATCAGGCGCCAAGCACTCCAGGTGCATTTGGTTCCTCTTCCAGCAGCATTTCCAGGTATGGCAGAAGTGCTGCCATCTAGGGTTCTGGGAACGTCCAGGCACCCCCTGGCAGTGGCCACGGACCCTAACAGGGTTGAGCTTCCAAGCTCTCAATCCATGGCCCTGATGTAATCCAGAGGGACTGCCCTCTTGTGCTCCAGGGAAGATATTGACCCTCTCCCATTCCTTCCCTACTCTAGGCGTCCCGGTGGGGCAAGGTCCCCGGTCATCTGCCACACTACATATAAGTATCTAGAAAAAAATAACTAAGACAACCTCACTAAAAGTTGCCTTTTTGATTGGACTATGATATTGGCATGTTCTGTTATGCAAACATTTCTAATTGTTTTGGAGTAAAAAAAAAAAAAAAAATTTTCATTCCATTACAGAGAATTTTTATATACCCAGGTTTTCCGCCTAATAACTCTTTAATAATTGGTTGTATAGAAAAAAATAGGTTTCCTCTTTTCTGAATGCTCATTTTATAACTAACAAAACATGCAATATTAAAATTTTTGTCTTGGGTAAATAATGACCAAACAAATGTCCCATTTACAATGAGAAGTGCTCTTGAGCTGGAGTAACAAAAGTCTTTTGAGATGACATTAGTGACAGGGGGCAGACACTACGAGGGGATGCAGCAGGCGCTCAGTGAGTGGCACTTGACCATCACTTGTCTCACAGCAACTGAGTTGTACGTTATGACTGGGGAGCATTCTGGCTCTATGACATTTCAACATTACTACTGAACTAGTGAGATAATTATTATTACTGGTTTTACAAATTGTCCTGCAAAATTACTCGTATTCCTTTAAATTCCAATTTCACAGTAAATTTTTGAAAGGGCTTAAAAAAGCAGAAAACGTACTATAGCTTAGCTAATACTAAAAAATACTTACATTTTTGCAGCGATGAGGAGGTCATAGGTGTCAGATCTGCTTTTCATTTACATTATGATCATTTGATCACTTTTTGTAGCAAAACTAAGTGGAACAGCTAGTTGATTTATAAAGCATGTATTTTTTTTATAACAAATGTTGCTCAAAGTAAAAGGAAAAAATGATAATTACTGGGCAGCCACAAGACAAAGCTAAGTCCTACAGCCATCCTGGAGGAAAAAGAAAGAGACAGAGACACTGCCAGGAGACATTCTGCATTGGGAGAATGCAAGCATTACTAGGGGTGGTGTGTTACCCCCAAAGGTACGTCAGGCAGGAACACTAATATACGTGAAAGAGAGATACAGTGGGAGGGATAGACAAGGCAGACAACTTATGTTGTTAGAAATGGCTGACCCTCTTCTAGGAGGGAGAGAGAGTGTGGTTTAACGCTGCCTCATGGTGAGAGATCAAACAAGAGCAGAATCAGAAAGAGTGTGAGGAGAACATCTAATTAGCAGGAGGAAAGGAAATTTAAATTTTACAAACCGAAATGCATGCACTTCTTGCTTTTCATGACTGTGATGCCACATATTTTACTATCGTGATGTAAATAATAACTTAAGAGCACAATGCACTACAGATTCAAAAGGTGAGAAACAAAGGAAGACAAACATAGGGATAATTAACAGAATATTAAAATGTAGCTTTGTCATTGGCAACAGTGCTATGTGTCAATCTGGTGAATATCCAGCAATGCTTCTGTTTGTTAAAAGGGCTTGTCTTTAAATGTAAAAGGGGTTCAAGATCTAAATACAGTATCTAGCATATGTTGCAGAACATCTCTCACTGTGCATCAAGATGACCATCTCTTTAAAATAAATGATCACCTCTGTAATCTTTGTTATTTGTCAGTGAGAGCAACACAATAGAAATTGCTTGATTTGGGCCAACTGTAAATCTTAAAAGAGGATTTTGGGTTGGTGATGTAGAAGAGCTTTATCAAGCAGAGTAAGTTGTGGCCACTAGAGGGAGTATCAGAGCCCGAAATCCAAGACCCCACCACCAACACACAGTTAGCCGTTCAAATAAAGCCATTTTATGGACACAAAATACCACTGTACAGGTTTTCTTTCTCATGATCCACACCATTCTCTGCACAATCACTCTCTCTCCCCCACATCTCCCAGACATGCATTGCCCTCCTCCTCCTCCTGCAAAATGGAGGGATCCCTTTAAAACCAGACTTAGGACTATGTCCAATACACAAACCACTGGCTCCCGGAAGCACTTCTAGGTCAGAAAGATTAGTCTCCTGACAGCGGGCCCTGACAGAACCCAATGAACCCGAATATGGAACCACACTTCAGCAGGCTGCCATGCGGGTGTCCAAATGGGCTCACCAGAAGGGATGCTGACACCAATAGTGCAGAAGACAACCTGAGTATTGGAGGCAGTCTCCCACTCTCCCACATTTCTTCTGGTTTTCCGACCAGGAAAGAGACTGATAATCACCTCAGTCGGGTTGTTTCTTCATCCAAGTCATCCATCCATTATGCTGGTCTCCCTGCCAGGTAGGGAATTCCCAACCATTTCTGGTTCATAGTATCCCCCCATGCCCGCCTCCTGGCTGGGACAGAGAATCTTACACCTCTCTTACTGACCATGTACAGGGTGGTCCAGATCTAATTATGCAGATCCAGATCGTCTGGATGACTTTGATTTATGCGGGGACGATTCCAGTTCAGTGCGAAGACGATTCTTCATGTCGTCAGTTCGCACACTTCTCGATGGTCCGGGATTTTTCGGGTGATTTCTATGTAACCAACTTAAGTTATAGCATACTGAAAATTGCATAATTAGATCTGGACCACCCTATATTATACTTGCCTCCCAAAAGGTAATTGGACAGGGTCCATTGCTGCTGGGATACCGGTCTGCCCATGACAAAGTACATAAATGTTTAAAGATCTCCAACTCCAACCCCACTGTGCTCTTAGCCACTTTAAGTCTGTGTCCCAAAATATGTGATGGAAGGACCAGCAGCCCAGCCAGGGTGGACCCTGTTCACTAAACCAGGTTAGAAGGCCAGTATAACAGATGACCAGGAAGAGATGTGCGACATTCCCTGTCCTGGCCAGGAGGCAGGCATGGAGGGACACCATAGCATCTGGTGCAAGCACTTTGAGCTACATTTGTTTTGTATGAGAATGTGCTATATAAATAAATGTTGTTGTTGCTGCACTGGGACTGGCATCTCAACAGAAATCATTGGGAATTGCTTACCTGATTGGGAGGCCAGCATAATGGATGGACAACCAGGATGTAGAATCATCCCGACCAGGATGTTTAGCAGTTCCTTTCCTGGTCTAGGGGCCAGAAAGGTAGAACAATGGGAGATGGGGACACAGACAGGTCGTCCCCTTGTGTGCTAGGTGTCAACAACCCTTGTTGTGAGTCCCTGTGTGGATATTCGCAGGGGCAACATGGGACTTGTGGTCCCATAGGGCTGCTCTAATGGGTTCTGGGGGGCCATCAGGTAGAGCTGATGCGAGATTAGTCCCCTGTTTCAGGGTGATTTCGCCTGACCCAGAAGTGCTTGCTGGGCACAATGATTTGGGCGCCAGAGGTTCTCCGGGGACAGGTTTAAAAGGAAGCCCTCCACTTTGCTCGCATTGCTGATGCCGGAAGAGAAATAGGACAACACTGGTTTGGGAGGAATGGTGGAGAAACAGAAGAATTGAGCTGTGCTATGCGGTGCTGTACTGAGCAAAAGGTACCATGTTTAATAAAAGCACTTGACTTGGACCAAGGATTGTGTGTGGTCTAGTTAGGATTGTTGTTTGGGGCTCAGTGATGCTCCCTACTGGCCACAGGGGTTAAAAGCTTAGTATTCACTCATTTCCCATCAGTGTATCATCACTGTGAAAGACTGGCTTATAAGCATTAAATTGTCTCAAGAATAAAAGAACTGTAGAGCCACTGAATGTACAAGTCTCCAAATAAATACACAATCTTTGTGTAAAAGAGGACAGTGACAAGTTCATTTTGTACCTTTATAAGAGCAATGAGATTTTTTGCTTTTGAGTAAAACTGGAAAAGTTTGAACCATAAAGTTCATCTGCTGTGTTTACAGTGACTGCCGGTTACATTGTACAGATATCTGAAGACTGTATGCACTCCTCATTCTGTGAGATTAAACGCACAACCCCCTATTTATATTAAGCAATTCTTGAAAGCGCTACTGCTGTGTTTCAGGCTCCCCTTACATTTCAAGGCACCAATGGAAAATACTTTACATTTTACACATAGTGTAAACCTATACATACCACAGATGTTTACTGTATCTCTCTTGTGTATAATACACTGTATGTACAATTACATTTCCCACAAAGACATGCCGAAGGATAATGAAGTACAGAGGACTCGGGTAACACACAGTACCTCCAGGGCAAACATTCTGTCCATCATACTTCTGGAAGAGGTAGCGTCAGCCACTATATGAACTTCAAACCCTCTGCCAATAAGGTCCAATGCGGTTTGCTGGATACATACATGTGTCTGAAAACAAATATATAATTTGAAAATGTTACCAGTTAGCAAAAAGCTAGCCTTAATTATTAATCCTTTTTCCAAACCCATTTATACGGGATTGCAGTGGGTCGTAATTAGCTCTTCATAAATGATGCATCGCTAACAAGAGTCCTACCACAAAGAAATGGTGTCAGTCAAGATCCAGTTGTGATTAATGATACAGTGAATAATGAAAAATCTTGAAACTGATGCCAGATCTCCATTTGTACTGTGACATAACTGTCACAGTAGATGAGGTAGCTTCTCCGAGAGGCAAAGAATATACTCCTTCAAAGCAGAAGCATTTAGTAATCCAGTAAGCATTCAGTGTTCTGCTTGTTCAGATAAATTCATGATGCTTCACGCATACAGGAACGACATGAGACATCTGCCAATTACACACAGATGTCATGGGTATGTAGAGACAGAAACAAGAACGTGGACCCCACTGCCGTCTGCTTAGTTTTTTGTGCACCTACCAGACCTGCATTCCTGTTTAAGCACAACAAAAAGCCCAAAACCCAACCGGGCCAAATGATTGGCTGAGGCTGATGGGTGCATTTACCTTTACACACGTCTACTTGTATAACATTAGGCAGTAGGTGCTATGGATATACATCGATTTTTTCAAAACTGAAATAACTTGTTATTACTTTTTTAAATAATCTTTGGGGAAGCACAAAAACAAATCAATTCCTCCTCCACCTTGTTTCCCAGTTTAACACCTTTTTCAAAAGGCACCTACTGTATTTAATATTATATTTTTTATCCTATTGTTTATTTAATACAGAAACTTAAATGTGCTTTGGTGTGTGTGTGTTTGTCTGATACACAAGTGACACTGTTGCGCACTCTCTCTGCCACATTTTGCACAGATTCTCTATTTGTAAAGGAGAAGATATTAGGATATGTTTTTCTTTGAAATTGGACTGCATTTTCATTTTATTAGGGTTGTGCCCCTTCAAGGCGTTTTTGGGACTTTGCATGGATACACAAGTTGCTCAAGGGGAGTGCACTCAGAGAAAGTTGGTGCCTACATTTTTCCCCATGGGAAATTTATTTGGTGGGCACACCTGTCTAGCCCAGGCAGTATTTGGTACCCTGCTAGTATTTTTGTATTTTGCTACCCATTCCAATTTGAGTTACAGCACATGTTTTAATGATACATTCATGCTAAGGAAACCGCCCTGACGACTAAGGACTTCAGAAATTGGCACCAGAGACTACTGTATTATGGTTGTATACTTGTAATTCTACTCAGACTCCGGTGTTATACGCTACCTTTCTAACTTGTCATTTATATTACACATATTATAAAATTATAATAATTATAAAAATGCTTGTAAAGAAAAGGCCTCTGCTTGCAGTGCTCAGCGGAGCTCAGAAAATATTAGCAACAGGGGAAATGGACAACCATCCTGTGCACTAATGGAGATGCTAGTCCTCAGTCCAAAAAACCTTATTCAGCTTATACAGAAACAGTAGGCTACTATCTGACAGCAGCGTACCATTGGCCACTCTCTGAATTAGTAATATAAATGAGACAAGCTTTACAGTAATCAACTCAATTATTGTGCTCTAGCCTACTGTGAGACACACTTCAAGCATTAGGCCTTAATTAATTTTTAAAAGTAAAAATAATTAAACTGTTGAAGAAACAAAAGAAAGAAAAACAGATTTATAACTAGTGGTGTTCTCTGAAAATCTACAAGCTTTTAGTGAATCATAAAACAGAGCATAAATGCAAATTTTTTAAATATAAATTGTTAAAAATAATTAAATATCACTGTGTCAAATATCTACCTAGTATTTATAACTTAAAAGCTTCACGTTTTGTTCATATCTAACAAAGAAGAACCCTTATGTTCATTGTACTATATGAGGAGCAGCAGAAAAGTCAACAACAAGAAAGCTATCCTCCCCATTTTGGATTTTCGCTGCACTGTGATCTTTATCCTGATGCCTTCACATGACCAAAGACACCACAGATTTTTAATTCCTTCTTTAATAATCAATAAAATAATGCTATGAGTATTCCTGATATAAATTTAATGAAGCATCGTAAAGCACACAAAAAGAATTATAACAAAAAGACATGACTTACTTATTATGTATATTATGGCCTACAAGGGTTAGACAAGTTCATGGAAAACCTCTAACAAAATATTAATAGCAAGATGGTAATAAGGAGTATGGAAAATCCTTTGCCTTCGGTAGAGCTTAAATCTTTATTTAAATGCGGTCACACTCTGCAAGTCCTAGAATACTGTACTGTTCCAAAAAGAAAAGCCACCAACTCTTTGAGGGAAGAAGGAGATGGGAATTTATTTTACACTCCAGAACTTCCTATTAAGGTCCAATGATGTTTAGACCTGGTGGTTGGCAAGACTATGGAAGGTATTCAAGTTCACCCAGGCATTTATGGAGCCATTCGTGAATTAGTTGTGCAGTGTATGTAGAAGCATTATCATCTTAGAACAGGGGAACATCATGATGGAACACTGTTTCCATCGTAGGTTTAACTTGGTCTAGTAAAACAGCTTTATAGTCCTTGGTTACCATACACTCATTCAGTGGATTTCTCAGTCCTAATGACTCCAAGATACAGTAGCTTCTTACACCATCACTGACAATCACTCCCATCACCGCCATCATCACCATCACATTTAACAAAGTGTAAATGAAGCTGTTCTTTGGCTTCCTCCAAATGTAAACCTGTCTGGATACTGGACACTAGGTGAAAGGTAACTCAACAGACCACATTTTTTTTCAGTCCTCCGAGGTTCAGGTTTTATACTCCTTACACCAGGCCTTGTGTCCTTGTGTTTTGGCCTTTCACAAAAGCAGTTTCCAAATCATAGCCCTGCTACATATAACTTTACAGTTTGCTAGTTTGAGACCTTTACAACCTACAATTTTTGTTTAGATTGTGTGTGTGTGTTTTTTTTTTTTAAATATATATGTTTTTGGATGTGTTTTTAGGTGTATCAGTCTACTTGTTTCCCAATAATTTCCACCCATCCATCCATTACCCAACCCACTATATCCTAATACAGGGTCATGGAGGTCTGCTGGAGCCAATCCCAGCCAAAAAAGGACGCAAGGCAGGAACAAACCCCAGGCAGGGTGCCAGCAGGGCACACACACCCACACACCATGCACACACTAGGGACAATTTAGGATCGCCAATGCACACAACCTGCATGCCTTTGGACTGCGGGGGGAAACCAGAGCACCCGGAGGAAACCCACACAGACACGGGGAGAACATGCAAACACCACGCAGGGAGGACCCAGGAAGCGAACTCAGGTCTCCTTACTGCAAGCCAGCAGCGCTACCACTGCGCCACCCTCCCAATAATTTGATAATAATAACTACTGCTTTACATTTTCCAAGGCAGTGGTACTCATTTTAAATACTAAGTAGCTTTTACAGCCAGCTTTTCTGTAAATTTTAAACTATGATAAAAGGGAATATCATTAGAATGTAAAAAATTATTTAAAATGGTATTAAATACCAATTTGTAAATATTCTTTCCACAAAATAATGAAGGATATACAAATAAAAACAGAAATGAAAATTGATTTTACAAAATGTTAATCTTAAGTAGGAGGGTTTGCAAAGTATTTATAGTTAAAAATAAGCATTTTTGGAAAAAAAAGTTGGAGAGTGAAAAACATCAATTCTTAAACAACATGGGAGTTACCAGGTTATTGTCTTTTTCTGAAAAAACACCTAGAATTTAATGATAGCCTCCTGATGGAAACTAACGGAGCTCTTTGGGAATATGAAATAGCTGTCAAATAAACTTGGCCAATGGTTAATGTAATACATGAAGGTGCTCTGAGGTGTCTTGTTTAGAAAGTAATGCACACTTACTTTACTTACATTATTTTCAAAACCAACTGGGAATTGTTATATGCGTCAATGGCATTGGATTTTATAAAACTGAACAAATTGTTCATATTTGGGCAATGCTGTGAGACTAAAAATAAATATAAAACGGTTAACTGTTTCAAATACACATTTTTGCTTTGTACCCTCCCCCACCATAACCTATCATCTATGGGGAAGGAGCAGAAGCTTTGGATTCGTCGAAAATTTCAATCTCTGGTTTTTGATGGATCTCGACATTTCAGAGTTCCCCCACCGATCCTGAAAACATTGATATCCTGATGATGGGCGTGTGTCTGTGTGAGCTAAAATGACTGGACAGAAAACTACCAAACTCGAAACCTAAGCCTGTTATGAGATGACGATGTGCTGATTAGTTTTTGAGCCGAATTATGCAAGAGAGGCAGTCTAGAGGAACCCTCAAATACTGTAATTCTGTAATTATGAATTCCTCTTGTCAATTGCCATCGTAATAACCTATTTTATGATCACAAAGATCAGCATCAGAATGGTAAATAAATTACTGAAATGTTATAGAACAATTCGGGTACCTTGATAGCCTAGTGATCCTCATGTCCAAATTTGTTTTCCCCTCGAGGCTGCATGACCCCAATTCAAAAATGTAAAGTTTTTGAATAAAATGCTCAAGCAATTTGTCCAGGCTTTCTATCTGTTTTGTATTACAGTATGTCTTATTTTACTCTAAAATATTGTTGATGAATGCAAATTGAACTACATACTAATTGTTTTAAATAAGTACATTTTTTAAAAAGGTCTCCCAAAAAGATCATGGAGTTTTCCTTTGCTCTGGCCAGATCACATAAACAAAACAATTAATAGGCTGTCATGAATTGTTCTGAACACAGTTTGGGGAAAAGTGAGATGAAGTTGATGAAGTTTATTAATTTCAATAAATACTAAGACATTTTAAATGGTTGTCCTTTTGAGCAAACATGCTTGCGATTACCAGTGTAACTAAAACATTATTGCTCACTGAAATCATAGTATTAAATTTTGCAATACATATTTATATTAAGGCTGAGTTCAGCACTAATCAATACAAATCAATTCAGTGACACCTGCCAGAGACTGAAAATCATTTAAATGAATCTGAACTTGTTCTATAAATTTCACACAAGGCCTAAAGGGAGGGGAACACTCCATCGAGATTTTATGTTGAAATGGAGTATTGAACATCAAGCTATTGCCTTTCAAAACATATTAATAGCATGGTGGTAAGTGGAAATGCAATATACTTTAAAGCTGACACATGATACAGGCTTCTGTCAAATACACTAACATCCTGAAGTATTGTATGAAGGACTCTGAATTAGATGGAATTGAGCAGAAGGGCAGCACATTTACAAGAAAAGATGTTAGTGTTGGTTATTCAAATGAATGATCTTGCTGTCTTTCAGTAGGACTCCACAACTTATACACTACACTGCATAAAACTGTCAGTATAGGCTAGAAAAAGAGATATGCGTTTCAGTCTGAGAACTGGGAAGCATACCGCTCAAGAAATGCAAAAGAAAAATAAAAGAAGTTGTAGGAAATGCAGTCTCCGTAACTGGCATTGTTAAAGAGGTTTGTCACAGTGTGGGCCATGGAATGTACAGTCTGATAGAATGACTGATATAAGCCAGAGTAAAAATTAGATTTTTTTTGTTCAAGTTTCTTACCTCAACACCAAATAAGACAACACTCCGAAGTCCAGGAATCTCTGCAAGTGTGGTTTCCACTTCAGGCAGTACCATAGAAAACTTTGTTTTAGGAAAGACAAACTTGACTCCCGTGAGATCGAGCTCCTGGACTGTACTGCCGAGTCCCTTGGGGTACTGCTCAGAAACAATTACTGGAATTCCTAATAAGCGGGCACCCTGAAGCTGAAAGACAAGAATGAAACCAACACCTCCTGAAGTTTTCTCCTTTTTACAATTCTAAATCAAATTTTAAAGAGCAGCTGAATTCAAACTGCTGTATTCATCAGTGATTCATTTCTCGTAAAGGATTATTTGACTTTGTTAATTAAACAATACAGTAATACCCTGGCACATTCTATAAAAGTTATTATCGTTTAATGATCACTGTACATTACTAAATATTTATAATTCATTGCCTTGTTGGGGTCTAATTCTTTAAGCAATCCATTTTTATAAACATCTTGGCAAACCTACTTCATCCAGTTCAGGGTGTTACTGGCCCAGAGGCTTTTCAGTTATCATGTATAATATAAATTGACCAGTCTAACCATTAAGTAAGCCAGAATTCCATAGAGTAAACTTTGGAGGGAAGGGGAACTCATCTTAATTATGCCAAAGAGAATAAATCACATTAAAATTACAACTGAGCATACATGAATGTTATTAGGGCAGCAGTAAACTCATTGAAGTAATACTTGCTTGAACAGAACATCGACACAACATCTCAACTCCGTCCTTTATCACTGAAACATCTGACTCAGACTTATATCTTATTATCTTCTTTTGAACTCTCAACTGTGCCTAGAATTTTCATCTCTGTTACACTCATAACCTCAAAAGGGGTGCAGGGGCATGGACCACTCAGACGGCCTGTACAAAGCAGCAGTGTAATGACTGTAATGCTCTAACTCACAAAAGTTACATCAACTTCAATTACCATGTTAGGATGTTAAGGATTTTCAATTATCATTATTATTATTATTATTATTTGGTCACAATATAATTTTCCTGAGTGTTTTGAACTCTGCACTTTTTTAGCACCCTGCAGATAAAATTCACGTCATTATTACTGTGTCAGTCAATTTATGACCCAAAACTCACAAGTTTCAAGCAGCTGTAGCCCTGCAACACTTTGACAAACTGATTAATGCCCACAGAACAGATCTGGCTGCAGTTACTGCTGCTAACGGAAGTGCACCAGTGGACAATTAAACTTTCATACAACATAATAGGTATTATGGACCTTTATGTTATCAATAAATATCAAATTATGTTATTTAATCACTCAAGATATAAGTTTGCATGAAGATCCTGTATATTATACATTGACTGTATGTTCTGACATTAATCTTCAATATCACTTAAGAGATACTCAGTGATGTAATTTGATAAAGAGATTCTTCTTGGAGGTCATTGCCGTTAAAGACAATAATAGTTGTAGTGAGCAGAGAGGCACAAGAAACTGTTGTGATAGGTGTTTTTTTGTTTTTTTAATGATCATGGTCTTGTTTTTAACATAAAATCCAAAGAGAAGCTGAATAATATGATACTGAAACTTGAAGTTAGTGAATGCAGGAAACACTGAGGTGATGGTTTAAAGCAAAGTTTTAAAGAACTCAAAGAACATATGTGTGTGTGTGTGTGAATATGTGGTATATAATATAAAATGAAAGTGCCAGAATTACCTTAAGTTGTCCTAATTTGGAATGTTTATGGGAAATACAATGATTTACTTCATGAGGCAGAAGTACATAATAAGCGAAAATAGTTATGTCAAATATTTGAAATATTAAAAGTGTGCTTCAGTTTAAATGTCTAAAGTCCTAAATATGCTCGATTGTAATAGAAATTTCTCATTTTCAACCTCTGTTGGAGGTCCGTACAGGGCCAGATCCCTAGTAAAGGATCAAATATTATATTTGTAACTGCTGATCTTGAAATAGTGTAGAACACCACCCCATATGCTTTGAAATCTGTCATTTTTAACCATCTGACAGCGGCTCTTAGTGGGCTAGGACCACCGGTAAAGAATCAAATATCAAAAATATTATCATAATTGTGATCAGCAACCTTGAAATAGCATAAAACAACACCCAACATGTCTATATTACTAATCCACATTTTTTCGAAGTTGAGTGAAATGGAGTAATTTTGAAATACAAGGTGAGCCTCTGTGGTCAGTCGATGTAACATTAACTTCAAGTCCTTATAATCATTTTTGTGGATGGTTTATTCTTTAAAAATAAGGTTGTAAACTCCAGCACAAAATATGGCACAAAAAATGGCCTAAAACATTGGAGTTTTCCAGGTCTAAAAGGGCCAAGAGCCAAAAAGCCTGAATGTCTTGCATAACTAGACATTAATACAAGTTGAACGCTATATAATATTTGGGAGGTTTTCATGAGGTTAGAAAAAAAAATGAAATGATTTTAAAGTGTCTGTAAGTAATTCTTATGAACACAGAAATGTTAATGTAAATGTGACAATAATATGAATGTAAATCTAAATGGAATGTAAAATTGAAAATAAAGTGAATGTGTATGGTGGCAGATGCTGACGACAGTCAAGGACATCAAAGTAATAAAAACACAGAAAAGCAAAGCTGGGGAGTTTAGATGGCAACCAGCCCGTGTTCATTAACACAGTAAACTATTTTTCTTCTTCGTGTATTTGCTGCAGTTGTAAAACTGACAGTTTTATTCCATAATTCAAGACCATTATGTTCTTTTAACTAATATAGAAGTACAGAGTTTACTTCAAACCTATTAAAAACCATAATCTACTTACAAGTCTTTGTCCAACACTTATAATATCTCCAAAGTACTTGATTGCAGGCCTGAACCTTTCTTGCATATCACAGCAAAAGAAAATTGTGCTTGAAGAAGAAAGGTTTCCAAGTGTTGTGATCTGTATGATACAAAAATAAGTTAATTTCATTTTTAAGTAGAAGTAAAATTTGACTGAAACAATTACCTCATTTCAGCCGAGAATATACAGTAAAGATAAGGTAAGCATACAAAATATACACAGATATTTATAAAGAGGCATGAACTAACGCCTCATATTTAAAAGTAACCTAAACTCTACATATTTGCATAAGTACAGTATGCGGTGTTGTAAGCTTCTTTACTGGTGGTACTTTTCAGGGGTAACACTTGCCGAGGGCACATTTAAGAGTCTGACCGGAGCTGAACACCAGTGTTGGCACTAAAACATTAAAAGTAACGGATGTTACATACCATATATACTTGTGTTTAAGTTCTCCCATGGATAAGTCACGACTTGATTTTACTATATAATTTCTGGTCTTCTTATATAATACGCTACCACGGCCGTTCGTTTGTCTGTCCAGGATTTTAAATCACCATTTCACCTATTGACTTCAAATTTGATACACATATACTATGTGATGTCTACTATCCGCTTTCGGGGTGATGATTTTTATTACTCTTTTTATTTTTATTTTATTGTAGAATCAACTCTCAGCAGCGTTCAGCAGGGCGACCGTGCGGCACATGCGTATGGGCGCTGTTCTCATTCCCTACCACCTTAGCTAATTATTCTTGAGGTAGATTGAAGACTTAAGTGCCAGCTAAAGTGAAAAAATTAAAGAAAACATACTAAGTAATTGCAACACAAAAACTAACAATCAGTTTTAAAGCGAAAAGATGCAGACGAAAGAAGAGAAGCAGCGGGCCACTAGGGTGGAGAAAAGAAGAGCTGCTCAGGAAGCAGCAAGCGCATCAACCTTTGAGCAAACGAATGGTAAACGGACAGAGAAAGATGCTGAAAACTAGGAATGCTCAAGTCAAGTGTACTCACGGCACGTTATCGTGCAGTACGCCGTTACTGGTATTTTATAATGTCGGTCCTATACGTTGTATGTAGAAAAGCCACGCTATTGGTCCAAGAGATTACGATATGCGAACGCCCACCTGAGAGAGTAACCGCGGAGCACACGGCCTTTTTTCTAAGTATTGTGCCTACATGACCACACAATAATACCCAAACTATTCCGAAGCAACGTTTGCACCGATTTGTGTTTTTTGTATCTACACCCTTTTACACCTTTATCGTAAGAGCATCCCTTATCTACGATGGAGCGTTCGATCAGAAGAAAATATTACACTGGTTTTAACTTAAAAGCCGTTGAAGTGGCAAAAGAAATTGGTAACTGCGCTGCTGCAATAAAATTCAATGTGTCTGAGAAACTGATGCGAGATTGGAGAAGGCAAGAAGATATAAAAAAACAATGAAGTGTATTTTTTGAACGGGTGTATAAGTCGGGGTCTGATTTTATGATTGATTTTTTGGGTTTCAAGACCCGACTTATATGCAAGTATAAAGGTAGTTAGATTACTTTTTAAAATAACAAGTAACATAATGTGGCACTTATTTTATTGAATTAAAAATACCTGCCTCGCTTACAAAAAAGCAGATATGTGTTACTCCTGAAGCTTATTCCCAAAACTCCAAAAAAAAAAAAAAAATGACTGTGTTATTCCGCAGAAATATACAGAAGTATACATCCAACCAGAAAAGAATGTGTGGTGTTCAGTCTGGTAATAGACGCCTCTTAATAAAGTGCAAGTTTAGCGTTTCTCCAGTTATTTGCTATAGATATGTTGAAACAGTGTGATCTGTTGATCTGAACAGTTTAGTAGCTCTACCGTAACCAGTCCTGTGCACTCTCACAGATAAAACAAAACAAAAAAAAATTCACTGTAAAAAAACAAACTGGCACTTGCACTTCACCCACTGAGCGCAGTTTGTATTGTCCTGCCCCTAACGCAGTGCTCAGTGTTTTGAGTGACAGTTGCATAAATAAAATTGTCAACCTCTGGTTAACATCTCCAGCTCACAGACTTCTAAGAACTCTCCTAAAATAGCTGCAAGATTTCATTTTTCTCAGAATCTCGTGTGCTCCGGTCATAACTATCAGGGAGAAGAGAGTTTCTTCTTCTTTTTTATTTTTCTTGAAAGAACACATCATTTCACAGTGCCATCATTAGTATGGCCATGGCATCACTCAACCAGCGAGTTTTAACGGGATCCAGATACACAATTCACTGCCATTGGAAAGAAATCTGGCAAAGTGTGCTAAGAAGCGCCTCTCGGGGTCTGTTCTGCCCACTGCTATCAGGCAATTCAGTGCTTCCTCCTGATATATTCCAAATGCATTCTGAAATCTCTGCATAATATACAGCCATTTATGTTTATTTACTCATCGTTTGATTGGCTGTATTGTCTGTCCTGAGAGTCTGTGTTCTTGTTTTTTTGTTTCTGCTGCTGTATGCATGTGAATATCCTCTTGAAATTAATAAAGTTTATCTAATCTAAAACGACTGTAAAGACTGCCGGTAATGCTCACCTGGTTTGGAGTTTTTTTTAAATATACGTAAACTGGAAAAGAATTTAATGTAGAAGACTAGATTTCTACTTCTGTTATTTCATAAAAGTTCAATCTTGTTTATCATGGTGTCATAAAGTGGAGACATGTTTATCTGATATGCGTCTGGCAATTTTAACCTCCTTAGTGTTACATGTGAAAAGCCTTACTTTTTTGGCTTGAAAAATAACATTTTTATTAAATCTCATCTTAATATTGTAAAACATGCAAAACACTACAAGTACAAAGTGAGACGTGTAAAAGTATAATAATGATACAAATAATAATGAAGAATAATAAAAAATAACATGAAATGAATACAAATAATAATAACAATAATATGAAATGAATAATAATAATGATGATGATGTTGCTAATACCATGTATACCATCAAAATATGTCTTTTGTGTGGTACATCCTTGAATGGGAAAACCGCTTGGGTGTACGGTCATTTACCCGACACTGTTCAGCATAACGGTTCATCTCAACAACAATTCTTTCCATTACGGCATCATCAAGAAATAACTTCAAGCAAGTAAGCGTTCACTTTTATTCCTGGCTGTGCCATAAAAATCAAAACGAGGTGGTGCTGATTTATTTGAATTTCACTGCCTGAAGACAGATTCACTTTGTCATCACTGTCGATGAGAGGCTCTTCAATATCACTGTTCATATCACGGTCAAGAGTGTGCAAAACACCTCGGCTGCTGAAAAACGTTTCTTACCAGATGCCATTATGAGGCTAAGAGAAGATACATCTACACTGTTGTCCAGGGAACGCTCGGGCCTGATGCTTACATAAGACACGTCCACACCGTTATCGAAGTATCACTCGGGACCAACGCTGTCAGCACTTCTACAGGCCGAGTAGTCCTCTGGTCTAAGGCTTATGTGAGACGAGTCTATACAGTCGGGATTAACATTTTTAACAGTGTTTTCACAGCCCGAGTGGTGCGCAGGTCTAAGGCTGAGGAGGTTAATACTCTGCACTTGTGGCAGTCCTACTACTACTAAAGTACTACTAAAGTGTCAACTGAGATACTATTTCAACACATTATGTCTCCTAAAGTCTATCACAGCACCACAGAAGTCCATTTAACAATACAGTAAATATGGCAATTCAGCCCATTTGAATAATATTTAATGTTTACCTCAATATGATGTATGGATAAAAACTGCAACTTAGGAATGCTGAAAACTAACTAAAACCAGAAGACTAAAAATTTAGCACAGTATCTGCAGCTTTGCACGCTGCCAAATTTCCCCTGGGACACAAAGTTCTATCTACAGAATCAAGAAAGATTTTGTGAAGAATTAGACAATTTTCTGTGTTCTTGCATTAATTTGTTGTTATTTAAAATACAACTAGTCTTTTAGCTAGATGCTAGTTATAGATAAGATTCAACAAAAAACACAAAGATGGCCACTTTTTCGAGCCTTCCTAACTCCTGCTAAGGCAGCACTAATGATCTGCATTGAACAAGGAATGGTAACCTTTAGGATGACTGCTTCTCTTAAAAGGGCAAATTCTTCAAACAACTACATGACATTTGGTTGTGATTCAAAGGGGGGCATCACTATACAAAGAAATGTCACCAAAGACCCCAGTAAAAGGAATATTTACATTAATGAGACTTATAAGTATTACACAGTAACTTCAAAAACACGCTGACCTAAAATCCAGTAACAGGATGTACAAATGGTGAATATTCAACGATATCAGTCTCCTCACCATAACGAAGTAGTGAATATCCCAGGAAGTCATAAATACTCTCAGAGTAACATCTAAGGCTCAGCAGGCCGGTTTTCAGTTGGCTAACATCATGGTTCAGCACTTAAAGGGTACCCAGCAGAAGATAAGCCAAGCAGAACGTGACGACTCTTTAAAAAGAACTTCTGAGCACATCTGTCACAGGCTACCTGGATAATCGTACTGAAGAAGGCAGTGTGGTGCAGTGGTTAAGGCTTTGGGCTTCAGACCCTGAGGTGGTGGGTTCAAATCCCGCCACTGTGACCCTGAGCAAGTCACTCCACCCACTTGTGCTCCAATTAGAAAAATAAACGTATCCTACTGTATCTCAAGTGGTGCAAGTCGCTTTGGATAAAGGTGTCAGCCAAATAAATAAATGTAAACAGGTGAGATACATATGTGTATCAGCTATAAATGAGAAACACTGCATAACAACAAAGAACCCCAGCACAAGACTCTGGGAGTACAACGGTCTTGGGCCGTCTTGGAAATGAGACTGTTGGCCGTTACTAAAGGATTTCAGATTGAACAGTATGTGCGTTAGTTAAACCCACCACAGTACTTGTCCAAGACAAACAAGTAAATGGATATCAGAATGGCCAAAGTCAAAGTTTTAAGGTTTGAACATAGCTGGCATAAAACATTGTGCTGTTAACAGAAACAAGCAGTTGAAGCACAGAAATTTCAGCGAGTCTTAAACAATAACAAGAAAAAAAAAGGGCCAAAAACACCTCAAAGCCAACATGAATATTTTACCATAGAGGAATGAAAAAAACTTATAGCTAGAATTACTGCTGTTAAAGATTGCACTAGCAGTTATTAAATATGAAAGCTCATATAATTCTTCCAAAATAAAAGAGAGAGTAAATGTCCAACTATCAAGTTCAGGGTCTCAATGAGTCATGGCCTACCCCAGAAGAGCAGGACACAAAGTGGGGAAGCAACTCTCACGTGCAATAGAAAAACCCAGTAACTGCCATTTTGTTCAAAACTTTTTTTTTTTTTTTTAGTTTTTGGAGTTATTAAGTCTTTCCTGATGTTATAAGGCAGTGGTGACGGCCAAATACATCTTCATTCCACTCATAACACGATGGAAGAAGCTGGTATGGACACTGTTTTACATACTGCAAGACAAAAATCTAGCAACTCCTCTGACTGATGAGGAAAGACTGCCTACCAATGAAAACATTAGATTACGATCACGTGATTTAAATGCTGCGACTGTGTGATTTAAATGGCAGGCGTTGTTGATTTGTAAAAAAAACAATATTGTGTACGTGAAACTCAGGAAAAATGAAATCTAGAGATCATTAATTATAGGTGCAACATCATTTTCTCAATCTGCCGAAAACTTGAAAGATGTGACATACATAGTTGGTGAGACCTGTGGGCAGCACCAGAACTTTGGACTGGAGTGTTCAGTAGCCTCTGATCTCTTACATGAACTTCACAGCACATTCTACAGATAATTCCAAAGCTTCCTGTCATAATCACATTCTAGGAACATCACCCAATTAGATAATAATGCATCACAAAATAAAAAAATAATAATTACATTGTCTCAAGAAACTACTATTGCAGAGATTAAAGAATACTTTACATCATATGAAGTTTAGAACCACCAGGCTGGTGGCTATCTTGTTAGAAATCACTGAACCAGGAACAACTTCAGCATTAAGAAAATTGAAATCTAGCACCACTTCTTCTCTGGTTTAAAAAAAAAATGAACTCCTTTGCAGTATAACGGTAACGTTTATTCTCACATTCTACACTTAAGAAATATGGCAAAAGAAAAACTTAACTGAGAAATATGGTACAGAACCTGAACACAGAGTTCCTTTTTTTTTTTAGGTAAAATACCCACAAGACTTTTCCCAAATCTTTTATCATCTATTTGTGGTTATTTATGGAGCCTGTTATGGATCTAAAATACAGCAGCATGCAAAAGTTTGGGCCCTCTTGCTCAAAATACCTCTTATTGTGAACAGTTAAGTGATAGATAGATAGATAGATAGATAGATAGATAGATAGATAGATAGATAGATAGATAGATAGATAGATAGATAGATACTTTATTAATCCCAAGGGGAAATTCACATAAGTGAGCAGAAGATGAACTGATCACCAAAATGCATAAAAAGTTAAAGATGACACGTTTCTTTTCAGCATTTAATGCGAGATTAGTGTATTGTTTTTGTTTTCTACAAGTTTACAGTGGAAAAGGAGCACCATGCAAAAGTTTGGGCACCCCAAGATACTTGAGGTCTCAGATAATGTTTACCAAGGTCCCAGACCTTCATTAGCTCATTAGGGCTGTGGCGTGGTTACAATCATCATTTGGAAATCCCAGGTGATACAAAGTGCAAAGCTGTTTAAATTCTCTAACTGCTCAAATCTTGTCCCAACAATAATCAGCCATGGGCTCCAATAAGCAGCTGCCTAGCACTCCAAAAAATGAAATAATTGATGCTCACAAAGCAGGAGAAGGCCACAAGTAGATAGCAAAGCATGTTCAGGTAGCCTTTTCCTCAATTTGTAATGTTATTAATAAATGGCAGATAACTGAAATGGTGTAGGTCAAGTTGGGGTCTAAAAGAACTAGAAAACTTTCTGAAAGAACTGCTCATTGGGTTTCTAAAATGGCAAATAAAAACCCCCTTCTAACTGTGAAAGAACTTCAGGAAGATTTAGCAGACTCTGGAGTGGTGGTGCAATGTTCTACTGTACAGTAACACCTGGACAAATAGGACCTTCATGGTAGATTCAGCAGAAGAAAACCTTTCCTGTGTCCTGGCTACAAGTTTGCAAACGAACATCTAAACAAGCCTGATGCATCCTGGAAACAAGACCTGTGGACTGATGAATTCAAATTGACCTTTTTGACCATAATGTGCAAAGGTATATTCGGAGAAAAAAAGGTTGACGAATTCCAGGAAAAGATCACCTCTCCAAGTATTAGGCATGTGTTTGTGTTGCAGCCAGTGGCACTGGGAACATGTCATTTGGTAGAGAGAAGAATGGATTCAAATGAATATCACGCTGGGTGCCCAAACTTCTGCTTCAAGCCCTTTTCATTTTTTTTTTTTTGGTACTTTGTACCTGCTAATGATGGAAATAAAAATGTAATCTTGCTTAAAATATTAAACAAATGTGTCAACTTTTAACTTTATCTCTTTTGGGGACCATTTCATCTTCTGTTCACTAAACTATTCACAGTAACACACATTTTAAGCAAGGGTGCCCACACTTTTGCACACCACAGTAAAGGTTCTTTCTGGAAACTTCATGTGGCTGGTTACCCTATGACACTGCTCTGAAGCTCCATTTTGGCACCTTTATTTTTAGGACTGTACAGACTACAGAAAATGGTTCATGTATTTTGTTTTAGGCAGGGGCTAAAGCTCAGTAATCTCTGGTAGATTGGACCAAATGTTACTCCTAGGTGCAATACCAGTCAGTAGCCTTCTGATGGTACAAGGGTCCCCAGCAGTGTGAAACAATGCTCCTCGACATGCTTTACCCACCAGTAAACAAAGTAAAATGAATATCAGAAACAATTCCAAAAAAAATTAATCTCAGTATGCTCATTGTGCTGCAGCTTCAAGGTGGTTTATTTCCCAACTGGTAACACGAAGGGCACAGCTTCAGTCAAAACCATGCAGTTAATACCCGCTAAATTTTGTTTGCGGTAGTTTTGGGCACTGCTCCGCAAGGATCCATCACACAGCATGTTTGCCTGCGATGAACAAAACAAAAAAACACTCGTCGAGGAAATGCAAAATATACCTGAAATTACAAATTTGTAACGAACTCGGCTGCACGGTAACTATAATGCACATCCACTTCGCTTCGTGGAGTACAACAGAAGCTGATAAACAATTGTAATGCGGATGACATACTTTATCGCCAGTCGAATTTTTTAAGGCTATGCACTGCTTACTGGCAATGTGTCAGTGCACAGATTTAATAATGTAAAAAAATATCAGCTTCCAAAATTTTTCGGATTTATTTAGACAGGGTTATCTGAGGACTCGAAGATTATCATTCAAGCGACAGACAGGCGGGTAGTACCCGGCCACGTTATGTGTTTAAAGGACACGATAAAATCCGCGGAGGCACCTGTTGCGTCCTCAATTCTTATTCGTCTCCAGCTCCGAAGGGAATAGCCTGGCACCATATGTGCCCGCGTCGTTCGCACCCACTTACCCACCCGGAGGGCACCTTTCTGTCTACCGGAGTTGCTCGTTTTTTCCTCCCCTTCGACGTTCAACTTACTTCCACCTGCAGAGGCACCAGTCGCAGTTTGCATTTTTCAACAACTACGAAGGCTTTTGGTAAATCGATGTACTGCCCCCACTCTTCAGAAAAAAGCTGGATGACAAACTTGCGGTGCACATCCAGTTGCTCCCCATACATGGACAGAAACTTCTGGATGAGGACCTCGTATCCAGAACCGAGGGGCACCGACGAAGGCCTCGAAAAAACGGAGTAGGAGAACAATATCGGGACGTGATTGTTGTTTCCGAGCAAGGCTTCCGCCATGATGTTACGTGCGGAGATTAAACTATCCTTCGCCAACCTTTCAACTTTGACCTGCTATAAAGAGATCGCCAGCAACTGGAGAGTTGAAGAATAAGAAATAACGCGCCCCTCTCGCCAGTCTGACCGAAGTCGGCTACACCGGCGTATGCTGCCTGCTGCGCTGCGCTCTTACTGTCAAATTGGCGCTGCCTGCACCTACCAAGCATGGGAAAGGGCGGGGCGTCAGCTGTCAAAATAGCCGCCGAAGAACGCTCATTGGCAGTTACCTTAGCAACCGCCCACACCAGGAAGTTTCGCCGTTCGCTTAGTTCCACTTATTAGTCTGGCGGCAGTGCGCGTCAGATGAAGTGTTGCTCTCTAGTGTTCCTTCTCCACTTTGCGGATGCCTTGGTGCCGCCAGGGATATCACCAGGGTAGGTAATGGGAAACGCTCATTGCTGATACTTTATAAACTTTAGTTTTACTATGTATATTTCTGGTAATAAGAGTTTTGAATGAATCCATTTGAGATATTTTGAAACGAATTATAAATATTTAAAATAAATATTTATGATATGTAGAATAGCACGGTGGCGCAGTGGTAGCACTGCTGCCTCGCAGTTAGGAGACCCGGGTTCGCTTCCCGGGTCCTCCCTGCGTGGAGTTTGCATGTTCTCCCGTGTCTGCGTGGGTTTCCTCCGGGCGCTCCGGTTTCCTCCCACAATCCAAAGACATGCAGGTTAGGTGGATTGGCGATTCTTAATTGGCCCTAGTGTGTGGGTGTGTTTGTGTGTGTCCTGCGGTGGGTTGGCACCCTGCCCAGGATTAGTTCCTGCCTTGTGCCCTGTGTTGGCTGGGATTGGCTCCAGCAGACCCCCGTGACCCTGTATTCGGATTCAGCGGGTTAGAAAATGGATGGATATGTAGAATAATTATACTCGCATTTTATATAATTTTAAATTCCCCTGAAGACTTTTAATAATGAAGTTTTATTATATAACTCTGAAATGCCATGATTATTTTCGCTTATCCAGTTCAAGGTCACAGGGAACCTGTGTCAAATCTCAGTTTCTCCCAGAACAGATCAGCATAATTAAATGTAAATAAATCAATAAATCATAAATGTAAAACAATCAATTAAACTGCAGAATGAGACACGTTTCTCCTTCGTTTCCATTAAACTACTGCTGTGTGTGTTGCACTTAGCTCAGTTGATGCTATGCTCAGGGCGCTTGTTACTTTTATTAAACGGGAATACCGATCTGAGCTGTAACTTGTCCTCATTAACAACATTTATTTATATAGCACATTTTCATACAAAAAGTAGCTCAAAGTGCTTTACATAATGAAGAATAGAAAAATAAAAGACACAGTAAGAAAATAAAATAAGTCAACATTAATTAACATAGAATAAGAGTAAGGTCCAATGGGCGGGGTGGACAGAAAAAAATAAAAAAAAACTCCAGACGGCTGGAGAAAAAAATAAAATCTGTAGGGATTCCAGACCATTAGACTGCCCAGTCCCCTCATTGCCTCCTCTGTTCACAGTCACATAACATAGTTAAGTAACTGTGTCGGACATAGAAAAGCAGCATCAGGCAAGAGTCATTTTCACTTGTTGAGCAAATTGTTAGGAATCTATGATCATACAAGGCAAAGGCTACTTTTTGTACACAAAGCAGCCTCAGTTCTTTGTGGCACAGACTCCATTTGACATCCTGCTCTATGTTGACATGATTGCATCACAGAGTTTCTGCAGACTTGTCAGCTGCACATTCATAATGCAAATCTTTCATTTTACCACATTCCAAAGGTGTTGTATTGGATTCAGGTCCGGCGACTGGGAAGGTCACTGAATAATCCTCAACTCATTGTCTTGTTCATGAAACCAGTTTGAGATTAATTTTGATTTTCAACATGGTGCATTGTCATGCTGGAAGTAGCCATTGGAAGGTGGGTAAATTGTGGACATGAAGGGATGTACGTAGCACAAATAGGGTGTGGAATTCAAGCGATAATTGATTGATATTAATGGGGCCAGAATGTGCCAAGAAAACATTCCCCACACAATTAGATCATCACCACCAGTCTGCATTGTTGACCCCAGGCAGGGTGGGTGCATTAATTCACGGTGTTGATGCTAAATTCTGACCATACTATCTTTGTTCCTCAGCAGAAATTGAGATTCATCAGACCAGGCTATGTTTTTCCAGTCTTCAACTGTCCAGTTTTAGTGATCCTGTGCCCAGTGCAGCCTCAGCTTCAGGTTCTTAGTTGACAGGGGTGGAACCCGATATGGTCTTCTTTGCTGCCGTAGCCCATCTACCTCAGAGTTCGACATGTTGCACATTCTGTGATGTTTTTCTGCTCCACAGTTGTACAGAGAGGTTATCTGAGTTACTGTAGCCTTTCTGTCAAACCGAACCAGCCTGGCCATTTTTCACTGAACTCAGTCAACAAGACGTTTTCTTGTGCAGAACTGCCTACCGCTCACTCATGTTTTTCTAGATTTTTTCACCATTCAGTGCAGAGACTGTTGTGTGTGAAACCAATTACAGAAATCCACAACACAGTCCATCTGGCACTAACTAGCATGCCTCCATTGAAACCACTGAGATCACATTCTTCTCCAGTCTGGTGTTTGACTGGAACATTAACTGAAGCTTCAATAGATAGAACTTTATTTGTCCCCAAGGGGAAATTTGCCTTTTTTTACAGAAGCTCTTTAAAGAAAAAATATGCACTAAATAAGTAAAATAAATATGCACACAACTTTGGCGCGAGACACACTGCAATGACTATAAAGCAATAAATTTCAAAAGAAAGAAAAGTTCTAACTTGGCTGTCACAGTTCCAGTCCCAGTGAGGCACTGCACAGAAGTATTGTTGTTGGTATAAAGGAGTCCCCATAACATTTCTTGACACACTTTTGCTGAATGATTTGTTGGCTCAAAGTCTCCAGTGTGGGTGTGTTAGAGGATGTGCAGCATTGTTCATAATGGCACTCAGTTTTGTCTTAATTCCCTCCTTTGCCACGACTTCCAGGGGGTTCAGAATGCATCCCATAACTGAGCCTGCCCCCGTAATTAGCTTATTAATTTGGTGGGCCACTCTTGCAGTGATGTTATCAGCCAAACACACCACCAGCACAGAAAGTCACACTGGCCATCGCATAGTTACAGATGATATGAAGGATGTTGTGTCCCAAATTAAAGAAACACAGCCTACTAAGGAAAAAGAGCCTGCTCTGTCATTTCTTCTATCATTCCTCTGTGTTCCGAAAGCAGTCCAACCTGCCATTAAGGTGGACCCCCCAAGTACATGTATAGATAATGCATCCTCCACTTCAACCTTGGCCTGACAAGCAAACTGCAGGGGGTCCAGGTGGTCTGTAGTCCATGTAGTCCATGACCAGCTTTTCAAAGGTCTTCATGATATGAGATATAATGATGTAAGTAAGACTAGCAGGTTTTCCTGGTATTTTGTCTTCATGCACATGTGTTTAGTAAACTACATGTACTCTACTAAATAAATTAATGTATATGAAAGCAAAGAGTTGAGAAATGTTGTAACACTTGTTTAGCAAATCTAGTTGTGTTCCTATCTTAGTGTAATTACCTGAAATATTCCATGTGATTATTTTGAGCCATACATACATTTTTTGGCTTGGCGTGGCAGAAAGGTGTTTGATAAACAAAACAAACCTTTTGCTAGTGAGATGTTCACATACTCATATACTAATTATTATTATTATACAAAAGGCGAGTTACTAATGTCACAAAAACAAGACAGGTGCCTGAGTGGTTGCTGCCAGTTGCCCTTTCCCAAAATACAGTATGCTACAAACCTTATCTTACTTACAGCATCAATCCACCTGTCACCCAGATACAGTATATGGTGCTTTTTGTGGTATCCAACACTAAATAGTAGACCCAGTCTCTACCTACTAGGAAACAGAGGGATCTCTAACAAAACCCTCCAGTTCAGGCACCAGGCCATCAGGAGCGGCCCTGGGCAGATGTGTTCTCTCTACTTGCTTTTACATCTGTAATACAAAAATATTAATCTACAATATACTAACCTGCTAATGTGCCTTGAAAGATAAAGGGTTAGTTGTTTATACAATGTGACACTAAAAGATTCATAAAAGGAAAAAGCACAAGAGGAATGCACTTTAACAAGAACATTTACTGTACAAAGGTGCCAATATTTAGACTATTTTTTAACATTTGCTTGAATAACAAGAAAAATTGTGTTATGACAGAGATGTACACTTCCCCAGATGAAGTACCTAAAAATACAAAAAAAAATTCATAATACATGTCTTTCATAGGTTCACTAGGCCAGAAAATAAAAGGTCAAGCAAACTTTATGAGATAACGGATGATGAGTCCTTTCGGTAAAAATATCTGGCATAATTTTTTAACAAGTTGGAATAACTCTGCATTTGTCGCTGTTCAGCTATACAGACAATAACAGAATCATACGGTATGTCCTATTACCATCTAAGCAAGCAGCAATTAAAAAGGAAAATATATCCACAATATACTTACCCGATTCAGCAGAGATGTGAATTCAGTGTCGGCAGGAACAAAATCCTTAGATTTCACAAATTGGAATTAAATCCATCATATCTGTATAAGCTCTTACAGACAGCAGTTGTCACTCACATAAACTATTAGTGGTCCACAGAAACAAGAACAGTGGGGTATGTGGTTAGCCATCAGTCACCACCGCTTACCTGCTTATTAAACCTGCTTTATATTGTGCACAACATTTGTACAAAAGAAGAGCAGTAATCCAATTTTTGGGTTGAAAGCTTACCAGGGACCGACATCCATACAAGATTTTTGGCAAAGTATGGAGACAGTGCTTTAGTAGCAGCTGTGTACCGACAAGGACTTCAGTCCTTAAACAGCAGATCAGGGCTCGCCGCTCTTCTTTGGTGCAAAGAGAAAGTGGGATGGCTAGAAAACAAACAGAGAAAACAGGATGATCAAGTTCAAACTTTACCATTGTGACCACAGAAACCCCATGTCTCCACATGTGCACAGGAAAGCTGTACACCCACCCCAAGCAAAATTATCACACAAGTGCACTTAATTATTGACTTACCCTCTTAGATTGGTTCACCGTCACTGGAAGTGGACTTCATTGCCTTTTTTACCAGTTGCCAGTTCAGTACAATCAATGTACATATAGTGGTGTGAAAAACTATTTGCCCCCTTAATGATTTCTTATTCTTTTGCATGTTTGTCACACAAAATGTTTCTGATCATCAAACACATTTAACCATTAGTCAAATATAACACAAGTAAACACAAAATTCAGTTTTTAAATGATGGTTTTTATTATTTATGGAGAAAAAAAATCCAAACCTACATGGCCCTGTGTGAAAAAGTAATTGCCCCCTGAACCTAATAACTGGTTTGGCCACCCTTAGCAGCAATAACTTCAATCAAGCGTTTGCGATAACTTGCAATGAGTCTCTTACAGCGCTCTGGAGGAATTTTGGCCCACTCATCTTTGCAGAATTGTTATAATTCAGCTTTATTTGAGGGTTTTCTAGCATGAACCGCCTTTTTAAGGTCATGCCATAGCATCTCAATTGGATTCAGGTCAGGACTTTGACTAGGCCACTCGAAAGTCTTCATTTTGTTTTTCTTCAGCCATTCAGAGGTGGATTTGCTGGTGTGTTTTGGGTCATTGTCCTGTTGCAGCACCCAAGATCGCTTCAGCTTGAGTTGACGAACAGATGGCCGGACATTCTCCTTCAGGATTTTTTGGTAGACAGTAGAATTCATGGTTCCATTTATCACAGCAAGCCTTCCAGGTCCTGAAGCAGCAAAACAACCCCAGACCATCACACTACCACCACCATATTTACTGTTGGTATGATGTTCTTTTTCTGAAATGCTGTGTTCCTTTTACGCCAGATGTAACGGGACATTTGCCTTCCAAAAAGTTCAACTTGTCTCATCAGTCCACAAGGTATTTTCCCAAAAGTCTTGGCATTGAGATGTTTCTTAGCAAAATTGAGACAAGCCCTAATGTTCTTTTTCCTTAACAGTGGTTTGCGTCTAGGAAATCTGCCAAGCAGGCCGTTTTTGCCCAGTCTCTTTCTTATGGTGGAGTTGTGAACACTGACCTTAATTGAGGCAAGTGAGGCCTGCAGTTCTTTAGACGTTGTCCTGGGGTCTTTGTGACCTCTCGGATGAGTCGTCTCTGCGCTCTTGGGGTAATTTTGGTCGGCCGGCCACTCCTGGGAAGGTTCACCACTGTTCCATGTTTTTGCCATTTGTGGATAATGGCTCTCACTGTGGTTCGCTGGAATCCCAAAGCTTTAGAAATGGCTTTATAACCTTTACCAGACTGATAGATCTCAATTACTTCTGTTCTCATTTGTTCCTGAATTTCTTTGGATCTTGGCATGATGTCTAGCTTTTGAGGTGCTTTTGGTCTACTTCTCTGTGTCAGGCAGCTCCTATTTAAGTGATTTCTTGATTGAAACAGGTGTGGCAGTAATCAGGAAATTGAACTCAGGTGTGATACACCACAGTTAGGTGATTTTTAACAAGGGGGCAATTACTTTTTCACACAGGGCCATGTAGGTTTGGATTTTTTTTCTCCCTAAATAATAAAAACCATCATTTAAAAACTGCATTTTGTGTTTACTTGTGTTATATTCGACTAATGGTTAAATGTGTTTGATGATCAGAAACATTTTGTGTGACAAACATGCAAAAGAATAAGAAATCAGGAAGGGGGCAAATAGTTTTTCACACCACTGTAACTATGATGAAGAGGTTTTTACTTCAACTGCTAAAAGTTATAGTAGCCCTGATACTTGTATGGTGGAAGTGCTGGTTAATGAAGAGTTGATAGATTCTCTGCTCAAAATGGAGACCTCCAAGAGTTGGCATCTAGATTATCATAAAGATTTCATAACATAGACAGGAAATACACTTTATAGATGACTACTTTTGAGGTACACTGCAAGCTGGGAGTGCAAAGCTTGGCAAATGCAGGAGTCAACTGACAGTAGATGCAGGCATATATACCAGTTGCTTTGGCATAGAAGAGAATTAATTCTGAGCAGCCACTTGACATGGACAGTAAACTAGATTGGCTATCAGGTGAGGAAACGTTGTTTTGCAATTACACCCGTGGACTGTTAAGTGCCCTAAGATGGAAGACTGTTAAAACCAGTACATGAAACAATGCTTTACGAGCTGCTGCAACAGTAGGCTGATGAGGTACCCTGCTTTTACATTTACTTAACTAGTGGGTGTGTAGTGCTTTCTTTGGCTTACTTGTGAAGAAGGTACAGATTTAACATTTTACTTGCAGTCTGGTAACCTTTGCAAGGTTGGCCTGTGCTAGAAATAGACTATTTGTCAAATGATGCTGTGCCCATTTCCCAAATAGCACAAGCCCCCATTCCGACATCTCAGGAATGTGCTGTCAGCTTCTGCATCAGTTCTGCATTAAAATGAGAACGAGAAGATAGAGTGGCAACCTGGGGTTGCAGTGCTTATACATTATATTATATAAATTACACAACACATTTTTGTCAGGTAAGTCTCCTACAATTAATTGAAGATCATTGTTCTACAGAAGTCTCAGACACCAACAAATCACATTAAATATGCATTTTTGTCTTCTATTAGAATTCAGTACAGCATAAATCTGTCATGAGGTTCACCAAATTGATGAATCCACTATAAATAACTACTCAAGGGAAGGATGTTTCTATTCCTACATTTCTACATGCTGTACAAGCAAATGTATTTCAAGATGTGTATGCTTTAAGTGAGAAGTCACAATGAATTAAACTTGTTCCAGCAAGTTTTGATTTTTATTTATCAAATTAAATATCTGCCAGATATCATTCATGCTCTGATTTTTTTATTACAACTGGTAATCATTAATAACAACATATACGACAGATAATAATCAGAGACACAATTAATTATAACAAGTATAGTCAGTTAATTCAGAGCTGCTATATTCCCCTCTTTTTCTCTTTGGCTTTACGTCTTCAGTAGCTTAACATTCATAATATGACTTACAGAATAAATCAACCCACTGAATGCAGTTTCTGCTGTTTTACAGTCACATCACCCTACATGACCCAAATAAATTCTGTCCATTTTCACAGTAAGTTAATTTGTCAAGTGAATCATTCCATTATTGAGCAGTTCCACTGGAAAAAGAGCAGAGGGACAGCAGAACGCATGAGAGCATTAACATTTTGAGCTTCTCAGCTCTTGGTCCATCTTCCAGTATAACATTCCAAAAGGTCATTGGTAAAATGATTTAGCAGTAGCATAGTAACATAGTTCATGTGCTGATGTCTGCAGAATGTTATAAGGTGAAAAAGTGTTACTGATAAACAATACTTGGCAAAGTGAAGGCACTATTAAGTAGTTTAAAAGTGACTGCTTGTTTCCATAGTCATGACTAAAAAAAAGACAATGCTTGATGAGGCAATTTTCACAGTTAACTCTCTTCTAGCTAGTTTTAGTGTTATGTTCAGTTTGCTTGTACTAACAAACAAAAGACACAAACTTATTTAAATGTAACTGATTTTAAGACATTAGTAAAACATTTCCTGAAGTCACAAAAACTAAATGTTTCCAAATTGACTTTAATTTTTCTACCATCTACAATTAATGAAAACAAGTTATGTCACAAGTAATATACAATAGTTCAGTCAACTCTTACCTGTACTTTCAGCAATATTTTAGCAGCAGAATTAAAAATTGCACCGGTAAGATTCTGAAAGGTCTAATTAAGGTGACTTGCCATACACAAGGACACAAAGAAGCCACTGATCTCTAAAATAATACAAAAAAAAGTGACTCGCGTACTCTGCAGTCCTTAAACTATTAAAATATCCAAATAGAAACTCTGGAATATGACGTCAACTAAGCACTGCAACTAAAGACATTTAAACAACATATGCTTAAATAAGGCAATGTAAAATTAATCTTCATCCACCTTTTGTGATTTACATAAGCTTTGCCTTTCTAAAGACAATAGACATACTACTGCTAAAATTGAGCTTCACAGCCAGTAAATGGTATTTACCTTTACTCAAGGCATTTAATTTTAGGCTAATCTACAACCCCAGCTCAGAAAATGTTGGGACGGTATGGAAAATGCAAATAAGAAAAAAAATGCATTGATTCTTAAATGTACTTTGACTTTTATTTCATTGCAGACAGTATGAACCCAAGACATTTCATGTTTTGTCAGCTCAACTCCATTTCCTCCATTCCTACATTTCAGGCCTGCAGCACACAGTAAAGCGTTCAGCTTTGTAATGTCACCCTTCCTTCCCACAACACTTAAAAGACGTTTTGGCGCTGAGAATACCAAGTGATGAAGCGTTTCAGGTGTTCTGTTGTTCCATTCTTCCTGCAAACACGTGTGCAACGGTATGGAGTCATTGTTGTTCTCTACTGGGAACAGGTGAGGACTGCAGGCAGGCCAGTCCAGTACCCGGACCCTGCTCTTCCGCAGCTTTGCCTGCGTCATGTGTAGACAATGTGGTTTTGAGATCTGGAATACTGATTCATCTGATCACAGTACACATTTCTACTGTGTGGTGGTCCATCACAGATGCCTCTGAGCTCAGAGAAGTTGACGGTGCTTCTGGACATGGTTAACATAAGGCTTCTTTTATTGCACAGTAAAGTTTAAAGTGGCATTTGTGAATATAATTCCATACTGTAGCGCTTGAAAAAAGAATTGCTAAAGTAATCAGGCCTGGCCCATGTGGTGATATCAGCCATCAATGAGTGAAGGTTCTTGACACAATGACGTCTGAGGGATCGGAGATCACGAATGTTGAGCTTAGGCTTGTGCCTTTGCCCTTAATACACTGAAATTCCTCCCGATTCCTTGAGTCATTTAATGATATTATGCACTGCAGAGGGAGAAATATGCAAATCCCTTCCAATCTTTCTTTTAGGAACATAGTTTTTAAACTTTTCAAGAATTTTCTCAAACATTTGCTGACAAACTGGAGATCCTCGGCCTATCTTTGCTCTTCAAAGACTCAGCCATTCGTGGACACCAAATCATGACGACAATCATCTGTTGATATCACCTGCTTGAAATCACACCGTTATTTAATTATTTCACCTTATTACTGGCCACCATCCCAACTGTTTTTGGAATGTGTTGCAGGCCTGAACTGCAGGAATGGATGTATATTAACAAATACAGTAAAATGAAGTTGACCAGACAAACCAAGAAATATCTTGGGTTCATATTGTCTGCAATTAAATAAAAGTCAAAGTACTTTTAAGAATCACTATACATATTTTTATTTGCATTTTCCATACTGTCACAATGTTTTGTTCTGATTTCTGGGCGTACTAAGACCTAATCCTGTCAGTGTAATAATATTGGTAAGTCAAAGTCGCAAAGTAGTACGATTTTGGTCAAACACTGGGAGAACAATAGACTGTCCAACATAAGCCCTTACATTCTTTTACATTTATTTATGCATTTATTTATTTATTTTACAAGAGCATGGGCTTCAGTGGAGCAGCAGGGAGATACATTTACCAGCAAAACAAATGGGAGTAAGAACCCAAGAGCAGCTCAAGGGTTTGTGTCACTTACAATGCTGTACACAGAATCAGCATGAACAAATAAAAGAGCTAAGAAGTTTTGACTCTCCATGGTCAAAAACTAAATGATGAATTGTAATTTAAAAAAATGCTTTATTGGTGAATCATGTAGGCAGAAATCCTTCTGGAAATTGTGACTAGATTGTTTTGCCTTTATTTTAATTTTTGATATTAAATTACAAACCTCGTGCTACTTTTCTTTATACCGACGTGTTCACTAAACCATGTTATAAAACACTCAAATCTGAGTATGTCTGCATGTTAATTTGTTAACATATTAATTATGGTATGCAGTAAATATGCAAAAAAAATCGATCATAATTAAGATATGATTTATCTCTTTACTGCTGTAATATTTTCAAGTCATAAAATGGTTTTGTAAGTTAAAGATGTTATATATAATTTAAAAACTACTTAAAGATCTGACTGATAGATTTAAAATAATTAAAAACAGTAATACAAACTCTTCTTTGCAGAAATATTTGGTACACATATTGAAGATATATGCAATGTTCAGTGTGCATGAAAGAATGTACTTTCTGAGCAACAAGAAAGTCTGATGTGAGGACCCTACAATATTAACCACATTGTACAGTTTGCAATTCCTTTTTTGGAGGGCTGCAGGTTTTCACTATAAACTGTCCCTTAATAAGACACAGTTTGTTCTTAAGCTGGTTTCCATGTTGAGATCCAGGCTTAATTTTTCTTTATTAGTTTTCTCTGTCCTAGACTGGGTCTTCCTCCTTGGGGAATCATAACAGTTGTCTGCTTTGAACTGGACTGTTTGCTTAATTATTCTACTTTATGTACTGTGTTTGTAGTCTGAGGGCATATGGAAAATGTACACATTTAAAAAATATTGCTTATTATTATTTTGTCATCACAGAGGTTCACAGAGGTAGATGTGTTGTTTAGCCTGTTTGCTTAATACTGACCTAATATTTGTACCATAATATCTTATAAAAAAAGCAAGTAGTCTTCAATGATCAAGCACAGCTCAGACTAATTGTTAGTACAGATCCCCTGCAGGACTAAGATGCAGGAATTACACTTGATATTGTAATCACTGATTCTTTGTAACTATGACACTATTTAGGAACTACATACAATATGAGCATTTTAAATCACCCTTAGAAGTGCACAAATTAAAACAAAAAAACTAAATCTGGTGTATATGAAGTCATGTATTCATAGACCGGCATCACTTTAGTGTTGGGCTTCTTTGGGTCTTCATAACACTTACAAGTCCTCAGTGAAGAGTTTCTTCATCTCTGCAATGTGACCGACTAACAAAACTTCACTTTGGCATGGTCTGAGGTGGCTTTACTGAGACACAATTCTCTTGATACTACATATTTAGTATAAGACCTGTGAATCTTTCATATTAACAAGTAATCTTACCATCATGTCAGTACTCCACACTGCACAGAGGTGAATAACCCATTTGCTGATGTTTTATAAATGTTATGAAGACCAAAAGAAGAGCCTCTGTTAAGGTCTTGTTACACAAGAGTTAATGAGTAATACCTGCATTTCTGCAGTACCTAAACTGACATGTATCCCTTAAATATAACAATTATACTAGATTTGTTTTCCATTTTAACTGCCAAATATGTTAAATTAAATGGTTGCAGAAATTGGGGGAAGTTGTATATCTGGAATGTGCAAAAAATTACACGTAAGACACCAAATTAATATTTGTTTTATCAAAATCCTTCCTGAATTAAGAGAACCTGAATTGAAAATATCAGTCTGTGTGACTGAAAGTCATAAAGCTAACATATTAAATTTGCAATCCCTGAGACTTTAGGTTAATATGCATATAATGTCATAGATTTCTTTAACAGTAAGAAACCTTAAATGAATTAATACATGAATAAAACACATCATTTTTTAAATCCTTAATGTATCAGTTAATAGTACATTGAATACATTATTTTTGACTGAAATTTGAGCACATAAACAGTACCCTTTAATATAAGACTACTAATGCTGAAACAGAAAAGCAAATACATTCTGGCATTGATAGCACGGCATGCGTTTACTTTGTGAGATATGGCCAGCAGTTCATCCCGGGCCAATACCCCCACGCTGCTAGATGGAGCCCTTCCGGCAGCATGGAGGTGCCCCAAATTCCAGCAGGGCGTCATGGATATTGGAGTTTTCCTTCACAGCCCTGCTGGATACCATGGGGGCCGCAAGGGAACGCTGCAGAGCGGCTCAGAGACTTTTATGTGCCCTATAACCCGGAAGTACGTCCTGGTCACAGTGACAGAGGAAATGACGTACTTCCGGGATGAAAAGAAGAGCTTTTGATCTGACCCGGAGGTGCTGGGGAGTCACATGGACTGAGGGTTTAGAAACACTTCCGGGTCAAGGACTATAAAGGACTCTGGGAAATCCCAGACGGCTGAGCTGAATTGGGTGGCAGGGTGACAATGCGTCTGGGAGAGTGGAGGATTTATTGATTATTGTATTGATTTGTTATTGTATGAGTATTGTGGAGTGGAGGGTGCTTTGTGCACATTATTATTGTCTGAAAATAAATATTGGGACTTTTATCTGGTGTCTGGCGTATGACCTGAGGGTTCAAGGGGACGACAGTGCCCCCTATCTGTCACAATGTGCATTACCTGGTGAGTAAACTGCTTTATGCATAATCTCTTTTTGCAATCTAGTTTTGTTTTTCTCTATGGCGCATAATACTTTAAATTAGTAAACAATTTATACTTTTTTATCACTGATGTAATACTCTCAGAAGATATTGTAATTAACAGATAAGTTATAGCAGTGAAAATGGAATGACAGAGTAAGATGATATATTGTAAATACTGCATTTCAGCATAAGGAACATCTGTACATTCATGAAAGAGCTTCTCTACACCTTTCACAAATTTACTTCTATGCTGTATGCTGTATTCTACTGCTATGTGGCCAACACTTGTCTACTTAAAATCAAGTATTTTTTAATCATTTTCTAGCAAATTAAAATACATAAACATGCAGCTAGTCGATTCAAAATATTTTAAAGATTATTGTGTTGCTCTGACATCTCATTACTGAAAGATGCAATAAAAATCACAGACTCCACTAAGGGTAACTACTGTATATGGTTTACATGGAAAACTTTTGTATGCTCATTAGATCAGCATTATTAGATTTTATATTGAAGAGACACTCCTGAGGATTTTGCCTTTAGCCATCACACTCTAGAATGCCTCCACCCATCACGTTTGGGATCACTTTTTCCAGATATATAATGGGAATGCTGGCCCAAAGACAGTATTTCTTTAGCGAAACAATTCAATAAATGTACAGCAGGTATACTGTGCCTATAGTCTTAGATCTTACACTCATGTATTGTTTTGTATTTGATTTTTACTGGTTTTTTTTTTTGCAGTATGACTTACATGAACTTTGTTTTATGTTGATGAAGTGTGTGAATTTCCCCTTAGCTAAATAAAGTACTATCTACCATAATGAGCTACAATTCAGGAGCTAAAGAGTAATTTGTGATGATATGATAGTTGCTAAATAAAACTGTAATTCCGTTGTTTAATCATGTGCTTCATCATGTTTCATCAGTTCCACAGTATAACCTGGCCCCAAATGAGTAGTTCTATTTTCACCGGACTAGTTTTCTACTTTTAACTATGTTAAATACATCCCAGAATCAATAAAAATGAAAATTAGTGCCTGTGGGTTAACACTGCTTCACTCACCCACTAAGCACAAAGGTTAAAATATTTTTTTCTGATTTAAATGTACAATAAAATATGAAACAAAAAGATAAAATGTATCTGTTCAGAACTGACCAGAAAATGTCTAGAAAACAAATTACAAACAATAGAACACAGAGTCACACCAAAAGTGTTGTGACCTGATCTCGATTGAAAGAGATTTTTCATTCTAGTTATAGCTAAGAATTCTAAAAGGATGTAGTTAAACTTCATCTTGACACAAGTTCAATTCAGAAAAAGCTTAACAGCAACATTAAACAATTGATTGATGCAAATATTGCAGACGACTTGCAACTACTACAGTATATACTGTATGAATGAATTGTTTTCTATCAGAAAAGGCAAGATGACATTTCACTATACAGATGGAGTTCAAATTAAGGATGCAAAATTCAAGGAGATGCAAATTAGACTGCAGTAAGCCAAGTCGTTCTATCAGACACAAGGTGGACAGAGAAATCTAATCAGCCACATTTTTGGCAGTTTAAGGTTACTCCACTCATTGTGCTGTCTGCTTTGCAAGAACCTTAATAATAAACCTGTACCTTATGTAGAGCTCCAAAGAAGCTCTTATTAATTATTAACATCACTCAATTGTTTAAGTTTCTTCACATCTAAACAATATAACATTATGCATCCTCTCCAAGTAACAGTATTTCTTACTGTACAAACACAATGAATGCTTTACCAAGGCATACAATTTTTCTGTTAAAAGCAAGTCCACTATAACTTTCTTTGACTAGTAATAATACTGTCAAAAATGTCTTTTGTCATAGGCACATAACATGCCTGTGTGTCATCCAGAAAATACAATGGATCACTTATAGTCGAGGGATTGAATCCACTCTTCACTAATTGAAACTTCTTTTGCTTCAGGGTTCCAGTTACTTCCATTGATTCCTGCAAAGGCATTAAAAAGTATTACTGGAAAGAAGAAGAATGTAACCTATTAATAAATGAGTGTTCTCTCTTTCTCTTTCTAGATATAGACAGACAGATGTGTGTAAGCGTATGTTTGTGTATGTATAAGTGTAATATATATATATATACAGGTACACATACATACACATACACACACTTTGCTCCCTTTAAATTAAGTGATTGTAGGCTATACAAGCACAATGTATTCAGTGTTACTCTAAAGAAAATTATATAAAAATGCAATTACTCTGAAACAAAGCAGACTTTAAGGAAACTTAATTAAAAGCAAAATTTAACATTTCTTCTAAATTGTTTAAAAGAATATCATGAAACTAAATGTTCTCAGATGTATTTATATTCCTAGTCAATGTTTAATTCAATTTAGTGCACACATGGAAGAAATATTTTTTTCCCCCAAACTAAATATCTTATTTTACTAAACGTGCAAATTATACTTTAAATGTAATTTCAGTGAGTAAACTAACTTCTTGAGTCAAAATCAATCAGTTTTTAAATTATTATTTGTAGGTCCTACATGTGATTCTTTTCATAGAGAGTGTAATAAATTGACTAAACCTATTCTTTCCTTCAGTGCAAGCTGGTTAGTTTATATAATCTATCACTATCCCACTATGGTTACATTTCAGACAATAAATTCTACAGATAATTAAATATGCGGTTGTTGTAAAGATAAAACAAACCCTTGCAATCAGCAATTTTATGTAATTTATGTATATACAGTACCAGTAAAACATTTAGACATTCCAGAAATTTTAACATTTTTGATGGAAATTGATAATATTTTTTTTATCAAGATGCCATTAAATTTAAGTAAAAATACAGTCAAGACATCACAAGTCTTGCTAATGGCTATTACTGCTTGAAATGACTGATATTTAATTTACTTTTCATGTACAACTACAAAGCCCCAATTTTGAGCAATGCATATTTTGTTTAGGTGAAAACTTTCATGTTTATTAGTTAGGGCTAAAATGACTGTCATTTGTAAAAACATAATTGTTTTCAATCAAATACATTAAATATGACACAAAAGTGCACAAGCCAGTGGGGTTATTTAATTATTTAGGCAAATCAGAGTAACTTACCAATACCCTCACAAATCGAGGGCGAGCATATACTGGAAGTTGCTGTGTCACATGATCATACAGGCCCTTCCCATCAAATTCATGACCTTTGCTCAAGACAACAGCTGCCATTCCAGTTTTTCCCTCATAACCTGTGCAATATTTAAAAATTGTTAATCTCACATGCAGTATCTTTCAGGAGAAAAAAAGCACCACGGGAAAGGTTCTTTTTAATTAAAATCAATGATCAGTTTATGTAAAAAGTTTGGAAAAGCAGTGCAATATGTACAGTCACTTTAACTGAGACACTTTAAACAGAGATCTTAAAACAAATATGGATGACTTTGCTGCATTGCCTTGGTGCTCATCAAAAACATGAACAAATAAGCCACATAAATAAAGCTGTAGCAGTCCTATTAGTTTACTAAAACAGTATCCAAAGAATGATAGTTACTATATACATGGAAACATTTTTTGAAACATTATATATTGAAATTGAACATTTCACTATATACTATGTCCATTTTATATACTATTTCAAACATATAATGAATGCCATGCAGAACTTTGTAACTATTACTGCATTACAAATGAGATTTACACATTTTATTCCAATCTGTATTTTAATTGCAAACTCACAACCAAACATTAAAATGTCCGAGTTATTTATGCAAGCAATATATTTCAGTTTTTGACTTCTATAGTAGATATCTGGTTCCAGGTAATTTAATTTTTTTTTTAAACTTTGCTTCTTGAGCACATGAATTTGCAGTAAAAGTTGAATGAGGCATTCTTTTATATGAACCAAAATATACCTTGGCCACCCTGTGTCTATCCAGATACCTTCTTTGAGATTTTGCTCTTTTTAAAATGTGGGGTGTCGTGGTGGTGTAGTGTGAAGTGCTGCTGCCTGATAGATCCAGCATCCTGGATTCAAATGCTTCTCCTAATCTTTGGCTGTCTGGAGTTTGCAGTTTTCTTTCTGTGCCTGCTTGCGTTTTCCTCCAGGTAATCCAGTTTTTCTTCTACCTCCCCAAAGACGTACAGCTTGGACAATCTGATGATTCCAAATTGGTCCCTGTTTGAGCGTGAGTAGATGTTTACCTAGTGGAGCCTGTAATGGACTGGTGCCCTGGTCCAGGTAGATTCTTATCTTGCTCTCAGTGCTTCTGGGATGGTCTGCAGCCCCCACATGGCCAAATCGGATTAAGTATGTTTCAGAATGGTATGTGTAATAACATTTAACATTGTAATTTTAGTTTTTGCCATTTGGGTGTGCCAAAATAGTTAAAAGTTGCTTTTTATGCATATTAAACTCTCTCCTGATTATTGCAGAATGTCATATCAAGACAGGCCTCCCCATTTGTTCATACATTTGACATATTAAATGTAAAAGCACTCTATAACAGTTGTACAAGCTCCTGTTCATGTGACCCAATATATCTTCTAAGGTTTAATTTGTGTAACATACGCCAAATGACCTGCTTCCTTGATTTTATACTAAAGTTTGTACTGATGCTACTACCTGCATGTTGGGGAGTCAATAGTACACTTCTAAAATAATGCATCTGTATTTACAGTATTGCCCTATAAACAAGTAATCCTCACTAATTTTTGGGTCATGTCTAATCTGAAATACTGTCTGACCATAACATTCTATAGGGTGGTCCAGATCTAATTATGCAATTTTCATTACGCTATAACTTATTAAGTTTATTACATAGAAAATCACCAGAAAAGTCCCGGACCATCGAGAAGTGTGCGAACTGACGACATGAAGAATTGTCTTCGTGCCGAACTGGAATTGGCCCCGCATAAATGATCTGGATCTGCATAATTAGAGCTGGACCACCCTGTACCTATATGAAAGTATGCTAAGTACTAAGTACTAAATGAAAGTATGCTTTCATTTTTGCTTGTTTACTCAAAATAAAATTTAAACATATATCACACAAGTCTCAATTTCAAGGGTTCATCCTGGCTTCTGTTGCCACATGTCATAATTATATTTTGCTTCTCAAAATATTGTACAATTTATACTTTGTGGCCCTGCAGCATTTAGTGCTACTACCTCTTTAGTTTCAAGAGCCTGAGTTTAATCTGCATCCCAGTCACTGTGTGTTTGGAATTTTCTTGTTCTCCCTGAGGTTGTGTGGGTTTTCTCCAACATTTAAAAGATATTATTGTTAGACTAATCAGTACCTCTAAATTATCCAAGTTATGTGTGAGTGTACTCCCTATTTATTGCCTGACATTCCATCCAAGGTTGGTTCCTGTTTTACACCCAGTGCTGCCAGAGTGGGCCATCACTCCTTAAAATCTTATAATGGATGTCGTAACAGCCTAAGCTCAAAAGTCAAAGCATGTTCCTTCAAAGATTATATATTAGTTCTGAAATGGCAAAAGCAAGTTGTTTAAATGTGAAATCATATTAAATTCAATTCGGGTGCTGATAGCTTTAATAGATTTTGCATATCTAATGTAAAAGGATGCAGGGTAGTCTTGTGGAACTTCGAGCAGCTCAGAAAATTATCTGATGCAAGTACAGTTTCTAAAATGGAGACCCTGATCTCTTCTTTTAAACGTGGCAATTCACATTTTTATACAGCACAGTGATAAGGAGACATGACACAGTGATGTATGCATTTCCTCCTTTCCTTTCCTACAACCAATACTTGGTCTCATTTGAAACAGAAGACAAGGAAAAAATTACAGTCATTCATCATTTTGTACTTTGTAATTTAGACCCACTTTATTAAAAATACTGTACTGAAAGATAGCATGAATAAGAAATGCACCCTTGCTTACACTACTACAGTGTTGCTCTATAAAAAACAGCCTGACTTATCACTGGAGGACAAAAATATGTAGAATATAGTTTTTCATATAATGCAAATATGTTGTCAGTATGCAAGTTATTTAATGCAAGTTCTTCATACTAAATGATTTATGAAATGCTGAGTATTTAAAGGAAGTAGAGAAAAGTATGTTTTACTTGGAAAGCTGCAATTTAGGATAGCAGTTTTTCTTTCATAGATACAAAGATACTTTATTAATCCCAAGGGGAAATTCACATACTCCAGCAGCAGCATACTAATAAAGAACAATATTAAATTAAAGAGTGATAAAAATGAAGGTATAACAGACAGACAGTAACTTTGTATAATATTAATGTTTACCCCCCCCCAGTAGAATTGAAGAGCTGCATAGTGTGGAGGAGGAACGATCTCCTCAGTCTGTAAGTGAACCAGGACAGTGACAGCAGTCTGTCGCTGAAGCTGCTCCTCTGTTTGGAGAAGATCCTGTTCAGTGGATGCAGTGGATTTTCCATTACTGACAGAAGCCTGGTCAGTGCCCATCGCTCTGCCACAGATGTCAAACTGTCCAGCTCCGTGTCTACAATAGAGCCTGCCTTCCTCACCAGTTTGTCCAGGCGTGAGGCATCCCTCTTCTTTATGCTGCCTCCCCAGCACACCACCACGTAGAACAGGGTGCTTGCCACAACTGTCTGATAGAACATCTGCAGCATCTTATTGCTGATGTTGAAGGATGCCAGCCTTCTAAGGAAGTATAGTCGGCTCTGTCCTTTTTTACACAGAGCATCAGTATTGGCAGTCCAGTCCAATTTATCATCCAGCTGCACTCCCAGGTATTTATAGGTCTGCACCTTCTGCACACAGTCACCTCTGATGATCACTGGGTCCATGAGGGGCCTGAGCCTCCTAAAATCCACCACCAGCTCCTTGGTTTTGCTGGTGATCAGTTGTAGGTGGTTTGAGTCACACCATTTAACAAAGTCCTTGATTAGTTTCCTATACTCCTCCTGCCCACTCCTGATGCAGCCAACGATAGCAGAGTCGTCTGCAAACTTTTGCATGTGGCAGGACTCCGAGTTGTATTGGAAGTTCGATGTATATAGGCTGAACAGGACCGGAGAAAGTACAGTTCCCTGCGGCGTTCCTGTGTTGCTGACCACAATGTCAGACCTGCAGTTCCTGAAACGCACATAATGAGGTCTGTCTGTAAGACAGTCCACGATCTATGCCACCAGGTATGAATCTACTCCCATCTCTGTCAGCTTGTCCCTAAGGAGCAGAGGTTGGATGGTGTTGAAGGCGCTAGAGAAGTCCAGAAACATAATTCTTACAGACCCACCGCCTCTGTCCAAGTGGGAGAGGGATTGGTGTAGCATATAGATGATGGCATCCTCCGCTCCCACCTTCTCCTGGTATGCGAACTGCAGGGGGTCGAGGGTGTGGTGGACCTGTGGCCTCAGGTGGTGAAGCAGCAGCCGCTCCATGGTGTTCTGCACAGTTATCAGAGTTTCACAAAGTGTGAACCACCAGGCTTGATCCCAAAGTAAAGCAGAAAAGGAAGTAAGAAGAGCAGGGTCTTCTTTCAATAACTGACAATGCAGGTATAGATTCTGTGAGATGAGCTTCTTTACAATATTTCAAAGTGTGGATGTTTAATGCACAATGGTAAAATTGAAAATTAAGCTTAATCAGACCATTTTTGCTGAAGGTCTCTAAAGAAATAATTTGCTTAGTTAAGTCTTTGCCCATTACAAATATGCAATGCTACGGTTACGTACAGTTTTCAAAGAAACAGTTATTTATGTAAACAGGAACGTGCCTTAAATACCGTTAAGATGTTGTTTTATTGATACAGTTTCTCAGAGGTAGTAATAGATACAGTAGATAAGCCCACCTACATGATCTTGCTTCACCTATTCCAGAAAGTTGTTAATTTTTTTTTAAATAAATCTTTAAACTCACATGTATGTAGTGGGAAGGTGAAGGGAACCCTTTTAAAAATAAATTTACAGTATATGTAGTTGTAGTCATAGGAATTATAAAACAAACATACATAAACACTTTATTTTATATAGCAACTTTCTATAGTCAATATTTTTCAAAAGGAGGAGGTGGGAAGCATGTGCTGATAGCGCATTGTCACACCCACCACACAATGAACCTCCTGGATTGGGACCAGACTGCAGCATGTGACACCTCAGCACCACACTGGAACAGTGTGAGGTTTTTTTAAGTTGGCTGGGGTGCCAATCCTGCCACCAACCTCCAAGTATTCCTTGTAAGTTGGAGGGCCTGCTGGCAGGACTGGATGCAGAATAACATCATACCCAGGATGAAGCAATTGAAGGCTAAGGGACTTGCTCAAGGGCCCAATGGAGTAGAGTCACTTCTGGCATTTATAGGATTTGAACCGGCAACTGGCACAGCTCTTTAGCCTCAGAGCCACCACTTTTAATTTTTAAATCTCAGATAGGGTAAGTGACTTGCTCATGGTCACAGTGTGAGCAATATGAAATGCACTTAAGAAGTCCTGCAGATAGTGTGGATTTTAATTTTACTATGTTTTAATTTTAAAAAACTGCTTATACCCATCTCAACCCTACCCAGGGAAATGAACCTCCATATGCATTCCATTAACTTTCACACTTAAGTCTGTTTTAAAATGTTATACTGCTGCAAATATAAACCCAAAAGGTACTGAGTGATCATTTTGTTGTCCACACCCTCCTATTATATGCTGAGTAGCTATTACACCACTATGCTCAGTTATGGTATATACAGTACATCCGGAAAGTATTCACAGCACATAACTTTTTCCATATTTTATTATGTTACAGCCTTATTCCAAAATGGAATAAATCCATTGTTTTCCTCAGAATTCTACGCACAACACCCCATAATGACAACATGAAAAAGTTTACTTGAGATTTTTGCTAATTTATTAAAAATAAAAAAATTGAGAAAGCACATGTACATAAGTATTCACAGCCTTTGCCATGAAGCTCAAAATTGAGCTCAGGTGCATCCTGATTCCCCTTATCATCCTTGAGATGTTTCTGCAGCTTAATTGGAGTCCACCTGTGGTAAATTCAGTTGATTGGACATGATTTGGAAAGGCACACACCTGTCTATTTAAGGTCCCACAGTTGAACGTTCATGTCAGAGCACAAACCAAGCATGAAGTCAAAGGAATTGCCTGTAGACCTCCGAGACAGGATTGACTCGAGGCACAAATCTGGGGAAGGTTACAGAAAAAATGTCTGCTGCTTTGAAGGTCCCAATGAGCACAGTGGCCTCCATCATCTGTAAGTGGAAGAAGTTTAAAACCACCAGGGGCCTCATGTATAAACGGTGCGTACGCACAGAAATGTTGCATAAGAACTTTTCCACTGTTCAAGTCACGATGTATATAACCTACACTTGGCGTAAAGCCACGCACTTTTCCACGGTACCTCATACCTTGTCGTACGCAAGTTCTCCGCTCGGTTTTGCAAACTGGCGGCACCCAGCATCAAAGCAATGCTACTGTTCCTGTGTGGTTACTCCTTATTTTCCCGACGCGGCTTTATAAATACACCTAAACTAACCGCATATTGTTTATTAGTGTAATGCATCTGATTGTAATTAACTTGTAACAATATAATGGCCCAGGGAATAGCCATAGTATACCAAATACCATAACTGCTTTAGCGTTGTTACTCTCACTGCACCTTCTTCTTCTTTCCGCTACTCCCGTTAGGAGTTGCCACAGCGGATCATCTTTTTCCATATTACTCTCACTGCACCACTCGGAGTATTTATATCACTGTATCTGAGTGTGAATCACAGCAGCAGCTGAACGGAAAGAGAATTATCGGTATACGCCATTAAGCACACGCTGTCTCGGCCACAGCAAAACGTTTCAAAGCCTTACCTGTACGGATCTCGCAATTCAGAAACAGTTTCATCGCAAGAACTTTAAACGCACTCAATCAAGCGCTCCTTGTAGAACTGTCTGTACTTATAAGTAGAATTACCTCACTGTAAACTTGCACTACAGTTATAATATTACACAACCTGCGCCACTTTATAAAGCGCGTATTTACATATGATGACGATATCATTTTTAAGATGAAAAATATGTTTATTATATTTTACAGATAAAACTTTAAATTCATTTAAATAATCTAAATTCTTCACTGAACCTGGCGTGAAGGATAGAATAATTAAACATGTACTATGAAGATATTTCAATGTTCCTTTAACGCTTTGAAGAATCAGCGCTCTAAGCTTACAGATGGCTTAACGTCTATTACAGAGCTGATTGTGTGGCGATCCACCATGCATAAGAGAACATATTGACATTGGACTTTTTCTATTGGACATAGAGCCGCCCATGAGTACTGCTGCAATAAATAATTTCATCAAAGGTCACACACAATCACTGCGCTGTGAAACTCATGTTTAATAACGTGCTTTAAGTACTATCATCATAAAAATGATATCACGTATACATCTCAATATTTTAGTTATTCAGAGAGCTGTAATATCCGATATACGAATGTAATGAATTCTGTGTCCAGTTGGAGGAAGAGAGCCGGTTTAAGAAGCAAGTAGTGATTCACACACATAGAGCACATAGAAGATCAAATACAAAACAAAGCATTTAACGTGCTACTTTAATTATAATGTGATTTGAGAAACTGGTTAATTAAATGATTTTAAGATGAAGTTTATGATGTTCTACTTTAATGACAAAATAAACTACATGATTAAAGTGGAAATGTCGAGACTGAAGTTGACATTTCATGCTTTTTCCCCACTGTGTGCCTTTTTTTTCCTCTATACCCTAATAATCTTTCATATGACACTCGGACAGTGGGCTACAACTCGCCTTTTCATGGCGACTTTGATATGTGATTTCTTTTTTATTTCCGGTACTGTGCGATTTTGTGAACGTGAGCTTTCAAGTTTCTCCAACATGCTATGTCACTTGATCAACTTCCTTTTGTTGATTATACCACAGTTTAATTAAACAAATAGTAAGTTTTTTTTACCTTTGCCTCCACTTAGTATTCGCTGAAATTCTTATATTTTCCCCCGTGCTTTTCCCATTGTCTTTTCACAGAAGGCTGAGCTTAAGGGCAATTTATATTGATTTGCATATTCAAAGAGGCATAATTCTGGGAGGAGTTGGGGCGTTACATAAAGCACGTGCACGAGCATTTCTTTTCACGCTAACTGGGATTTATGTAGCTGAAGAACGTGGAAATTGGAGTACGCACAGATTCCTACACCTGGATTTTTCTGTGCGTAAGCATATTTCGGCTTTTGTGCTTACGCCATGTTATAGTGCGAGTTCTACGCACAGCGTTATACATGTGGCCCCAGGACTCTTCCTAGAGCTGGCCGGCCATCTAAACAGCGCGATTGGGGGAGAAGGGCCTTAGTCAGGGAGGTGACCAAGAACCCTAAGGTCAGTCTGTCAGAGCTCCAGAGGTCCTCTGTGGAGAGAGCAGGACCTTCCAGAAGGAGAACCATCTCTGCAGCAATCCACCAATCAGGCCTGTATGGTACAGTGACCAGACGGAAACCACTCCTTAGTAAAAGGCATATGGCAGCCCACCTGGAGTTTGCCAAAAGGCACCTGAAGGACTCTCAGACCATGAGAAACAAAATTCTCTGGTCTGATGAGACAAAGATTGAACTCTTTGGTGTGAATGCCAGGCGTCATGTTTGGAGGAAACCAGGCACCGCTCATCACCAGGCCAATACCATCCCTACTGTGAAGCATGGTGGTGGCAGCATCATGCTGTGGGTATGTTTTTCACCGGCAGGATCTGGGAGACTAGTCAGGATAAAGGGAAAGATGACTGCAGCAATGTACAGAGACATCCTGGATGAAAACATGCTCCAGAGTGCTCTTGACTTCAGACTGGGGCGACAGTTCATCTTTCAGCAGGACAACGACCCTAAACACACAGCCAAGATATCAAAGGAGTGGCTTCAGGACAACTCTGTGAATGTCCCTGAGTGGCCCAGCCAGAGCCCAGACTTGAACCCGATTGAACATCTCTGGAGAGATCTTAAAATGGCTGTGCACCGACGCTTCCCATCCAACCTGATGGAGCTTGAGAGGTTCTGCAAAGAGGAATGGGTGAAACTGGCCAAGGATAGGTGTGCCAAGCTTGTGGCATCATATTCAAAAAGACTTGAGGCTGTATTTGCTACCAAAGGTGCATCAACAAAGTATTGAGCAAAGGCTGTGAATACTTATGTAAATGTGATTTATCAGTTTTTTTTATTTTTAATAAATTTGCAAAAACCTCAAGTAAACTTTTTTTCATGTTGTCATTATGGGCTGTTGTGTGAAGAATTCTGAAGAAAAAAATGAATTTAATCCATTCTTAAGCCTGTAACATAACAAAATGTGGAAAAAGTGATGCGCTGTGAATACTTTCCGGATGCACTGTACATGCATTGCAGAATCATAACATACAGAATGCAGAGTTTTAAAATAATAATTATGGTAATATGTAATTTTATTTTGTGACGGCCAACCCTATCACCCTCGGAAGGTTTCACATCATGTCCACCTGCTGTGCTTTCTGGGAAGCATTCAAGCTTAAAGTTGTGTCCTTCATGCAGTGGGTGCCTAACAATATTGTTACAATGTGAAAACATATCAGATGGGGTTTTTATTAAGGTTCTTTGTTACTGAACTTCAATATAATTTGCAGACACTTCAGTATTGCAAAATAACATACTTATAATACAGTTATAGATTAAAATTAAAATCAGAGATAAAACAAACGCAAAAAGAGGTTATCCTTACCTGGAACAGAAACACCATAAACATTGGACTCCTGTAAAAAATCCAACATTCCAAAAACATCTGCAACTTCTGTTGTTGCAACATTTTCTCCTTTCCATCTAAGCCAAGAAAGAAGTAACATTGTTTTCAAGTGAAAAGGCACTATTGTGATGATGATTAATAATAATTATCAATACTTATTCAACAGGTCTTGTGAAAAGCACAAGAATAGAAAATAATACAGCAAAATTATTCATTATGTAGACAGGACTCCTTGGGAAAAGAATGAGTTTATTATACATGGACATCACAATTTGTACCTCAGACTTATGTTTTATTTAATTCTATCACAATGTCCTTTTCCGTGTTTTAGCATGTCATATTTGTTTTTAAGATTTTCTCTTCTTCATCTATGTACTTACACACAACCTGACTAGTATGTAACATTGTTCTAGACCCTTAACAATTTTACACAGCACTAAAGTTGTGGACAATTCACATACCACCACTCCCATGTGCCTTAAAAGATTACAATATGGAAAGCCTACATCAATACCCCCCTTGGGGACTTCACCTGAATGTGTCACCAATCCTGTCTTTGAAGTATATGAAGTCTGAGTGATCTTCAGCCATCAAGTCTCCAGTGTTAAAAAAGAGATCTCCTTTTCTAAAAACATCTCTTAAAATTTTATTTTGTGTAAATGCTTTGCTTCCCACATATCCAAAAAAAGGGCTCAAAGAATTAATTTGAGAGAGCAGCAGGCCAGTCTCACCTGTTGGTAACATATAAACACAAATTCATCAACTCTTGATTAAAAGACACAAAAAAGTCAGTATCTTAAAGAAACAAACATCAGTTTAAATGTATAATAAAATAATCTAAACAAGATGTGCAAAAGGTGAGGTGTAACAGTAGATGACAGTGGAACTCCATTTACTTAAAAAAATCTAAGTTGTAAATAAAAGAAGAAAAGCAAAAAGGATTGAATAGGAAGACTTCAGTGAGTGGAATGTTGAGGGGCCTCATGTATAACGCCGTGAGTAGAACTCACACTACAACATGGTGTAAGCACAAAAGTGGGAATGTGCGTACGCACAGAAAAATCCAGATGCAGGAATCTGTGCGTAAGCTAACTTCCACGTTCTTCTGCTACATAAATCCTGATCAGCGTGAAAAGTAACGCTCGTACACATGCCTGCTGTCCCGCCCCATCTCCTCCCAGAATTACGCCACTTTGAATATGCAAATCAATATAAATAGCCCTTAAGCTCAGCCTTCTGTGAAAAGACAATGGGAAAAGCACGGGGGAAAATATAAGAATTTCAGCGAATACCAAGTGGAGGCAAAGGAAAAAAGTACTATTTGTTGGTTTAAACAGTGGTATAATCAACAAAAGGAAGTTGATCGAGTGACATAGTGTGTCGGTGAAACTCGAAAGCTCAAGTTCACAAAGTCGCACAGTGCCCGAAATAAAAAAGAAGTTGTCACATATCAAAGTCGCCGTGAAAAAATGAGTTGTAGTCCACCATCTGGGTGTCATATGAAAGCGTATTCGGGTACAAAGAAAAAAAATAGGCACACAGTGGGGAAAAAAGCATGAAATGTCAACTTTAATCTCGAAATTTCCACTTCAATCACGTAGTTTATTTTGTCATTAAAGTAGAACATCATAAACTTCATCTTAAAATCATTAAATTTACTAGTTTCTCAAATCCCATAGTAACTAAAGTAGCATGTTAAATGCTTTGTTTTGTATTTGATCTTCTATGTGCTCTATGTGTGTGAATCACTATGTGCTTCTGCGCTTTATCTTTCTCCGACAGGACACAGAATCCATTACATTCATGATATTACAGCTCTCTGAATAATTAAAATACTTAGATGTATACGTAATATCTTTTTCATGATGATAGGAATGAAAGCATGTTATTAAACATGGGAACACAGTGGCGCAGTGATTGTGCGCGAACTTCGATAAAATTATTGCAGCAATACTGTCTCTTTCAAAGTACTAACCTCCAATTCCTGTCCTTACTTTTCTTTCTCCAAATACCCAATCGCCACACAATCAGCTCTGTCATAGACGTTAAGCCACCTGTAAGCTTACAACGACGATTCTTCGAATCTTTTAAGGAACATTGAAATATCTTCATAGTACGTGTTTAATTATTCTATCCATCTATCCTTCCAGTGTCGCGCCAACTCATCAAGAATACAGGGCGAGGTAGGATCAATCGGTGAACTAGCTAGCGCTGCGGCAGCATGTCCTCACATGTTTAATTATTAACAATACAGATTATTTAAATGAAGTTGAAGTTTTATCTGTACAATATAATCAACATATTTTGCTGCATTTCATCTTAAAAATGATATCGTCATCATATGCAAATATGTAGTTTATAAAGTGGTGCAGGTTGTGCAATATTATAACTGTAGTGCAAGTTTACAGGGAGGTGATTTTACTTATAAGTACAAACAGTTCTACAAGGAGCACTTGATGGACTGACTGACTGTTTTTAAAGTTCTTGGGATGAAACTGTTTCTGAACCGCAAGGTGTATACGGGAAAGTCTCTGAAGCGTTTTGCCATGGTTAAGGCACTGTATGCTTGATGCTGTATCCCGATAATTCTCTTTCCGATAAGCCGCTGCTGTGATTCACACTCAGATACAGTGATATAAATACTCCAAGTGGTGCAATGAGAGTAATATGGAAAGAGATGATCCGCTGTGGCAACCCTTAACTGGGGCAGCTGAAAGAAGAAAAAGAAGGTGCAGTGACAGTAACAACGCTAAAGCAGTTATGGTATTTGGAATACTATGGCTATTCCCTGGACCATTATATTGTTACAGGTTAATTACAATCGGATGCATTACACCAATAAACAATATGCAGTTAGATTCAGTGTATTTATAAAGCCTCGTCAGGAATGTGGATCTATGAAAGAAAGATAAACCACGCAGGAACAGTAGCACTGCTTTGACGCTGGGTGCTGCCAGTCTGCAAAACTGAGCGCAGAATTTGCGTACGACAGGGTATGAGGTACTGTGGAAATGTGCCTGGCTTTACGCCAAGTTTAGGTTTCATAAATCACGACACAACATTTCTGTGCGTATGCATTGTTTATACATGAGGCCCCAGAATTGTTAAATACCTCACTCAGCACATGGATACCCCTACAAGCCCAGGGCTATAAAGTGAAGGGATAACCTACACTGTCAGGGTGTGGAAAACAGGGGTAAAGGCATGCCATACTAGTCAAGGACCATCTCACACAATGTTTGTAAAGTGTATGTGATCAGAGGACTCAAAGGTTTGAGAACTGAGTTTAACAACAGCATGGGGGAGACTGGTCAGAGATCCTGGGTTTAAACTGTTTAATTCCAAAAACATTAATTTTACCCCCAAACATGGCATTGCATATTGGGACCAAATAGTCAACTGAAAGTCTCATTGATCTACTGAACATTGTCCCAGAAGCAGTGTGGAATGAACATAAACATATATCTGAGACATGCATCAATGTTTCTTTTGTGGAGCAGCGTTTTCCCCTGTGGTGTCTTTCCATAAACACCATTCTTATTTAGTGTTTCTCTTATAGTAGATACACGAAGAGACTTTGGCAAGTTCAAGAGACCCCGCTGTTAACCTTGGGTTCCTTTTCAGTTCCTTCATCACTACATGCTACACTATTGCCATAATCTTTACAAGATGGCCATTCATAGGGAAAGGAGCAACATCACTGAATTTCCTGGATTTGTCTTACTGTGGATTGAACACATCAAACTTTATGTATTTCTAAAATTCATCTACTAAAGTTTTCTGATATTTTTGAAAGGGGTATGTTGCCTTGCAATAAAAAGATCATTGGTTTGTGTACTGGGTCCTCCCTCTGTGGAGTTTGCAAAGTGTTTTGAGTAGTCAGCAAAGCACTATATAAATATAAGGAATTATTATCAGGTAGTGTGTCATAGTGGTCAAGGCTTTGGACTTCAAACCCTGAGTATGTGGGTTCAAATCCCACTACTAACACCATGTGACCGTGAGCAAGTCACTTTGCCTGCCTGTGCTCATATTTGAAAACCTAAAGAAAGTAACCAATTATATCATAAATGTTGTAAGTCACCTTGGATAAGGACATCAGCCAAATAAGTATATATAAAACATGAAAAGATCTTTCTTGAGAAGAGTCAAATTTTATTACTAACCACCTCTGTATGTGTTTTAATGGGGCAGGACACCTCCAATCCTATATCTCATTTCACTGATTAGCTTATGGAGAAGTCATTAGCATTGAGGTTCACATATTTTTCCAGCCTAAAATGTGAATAAGCAATGTATTTAGTATTAAGATATACAGTGATCTCTCGCTATATCGCGCTTCGACTTTCGCGGCTTCATTCTATCGCAGATTTTAAATGTAAGCATATCTAAATATATATCACGGATCTTTCGCTGGTTCACGGATTTCTGTGGACAATGGGTATTTTAATTTATGATACATGCTTCCTCAGTTGGTTTGCCCAGTTGATTTCATACAAGGGACGCTATTGGCGGATGGTTGAGAAGCTACCCAATCAGAACACGTATTACATATTAAATAAAACTCCTCAATGATATACAATGTGCTTCCTGCACAATGCTTTGCATACTTGAAAGCCCGAACAACACGTATTGATTTTTGATTGTTTGCTTTTCGCTCTCTGCCGCTCTCTCTCTCTCACTCTCTCTGACATTCTCTGCTCCTGACGGAGTGGGTGTGAGCAGAGGGGCTATTCGGACATTGGCCTAGAGGATACGGACGCTCCTCTAAAAAAATGCTGAAAGACTACCTTCACATTGCTCCCTTCCTTGCAGCTGCTTTCTCCGGCAGTGGTTCGCATACTTAAAAGCCCGAACACCCCTATTGATTTTTGATTGTTTGCTTTTCGCTCTCTGCCGCTCTCTCTCTCTGACATTCTCTGCTCCTGACACGCACTCCTTTGAAGAGGAAGATATGTTTGCATTCTTTTAATTGTGGGACGGAACTGTCATCTCTGTCTTGTCATGGAGCACAGTTTAAACTTTTGACTAAAGGGTGTTATTTCATGTCTAGAGGGCTCTAATAATGTTAAAAAAACGTATTTAGAAGGTCATAAACAGGTTTTCTATGCTCTAACTGCGAAAATATTCGATTTATAAATAAAGAATCCAACTTCGCGGAAATTCATTTATCGCGGTATAGTCTGGAACGGATTAACCGCTAAAAACGAGGGTTTACTGTATAAGTGTTTGTTATTAGTTTAATCAAAACCGTGTTTACTTAATATTGTGATTTTCACTGAATATCAGATCAAATATTTTAAGTAATTAGCGCATAAATCTAGGTAATTCCACAGGATTCATTTCTTGCAACAGTACATATATCAAGTGTCAGACAGATGTGAGTAGGGGACAGCTGCAGGGCTTTTGTACTACCTGTAATTCTGCCCCAGGCCACAGGTTGGCGCTATTGTTTCCTTATTTCCCTCTTTTACCATCCGATCACAGATTTATCAACCCGAGGAGCTCTGATGTCACTTTCTCCTCGTACCGGGAAGTCACGTCTTTATCACTCCCGGACGCACATAAAAGCCTGCTACACAGGAAGAAGCCAGCCAGTCTATGACTTAGGTCTGCATAAGACACAATTTGTCATGATCTGTGTTGG